>NW_022436945.1:21525173-21761732 GCF_009761245.1 Sapajus apella
ACATACATATATATGTATATATATACATACACATATATATGTATATATATACATATACATATATATGTATATATATACGTATATATATGTACATATGTGTATATATATACATATATATGTATATGTTTATATATACATGTATATATAAACATATACATATATACACATATATATATACATATATACATATATATATACACATCTGTAATTATAGTAATCCTGTTTAAAGTAGATTTTTTTGTAGGAAGTATTGTAAAAGTTGTTCTTTTTCTTAACTTCTTAGTACTAGACAAAGGAAATTTAGACAAAAACATGGAGAAATAGGCATTTAATTTTGGCAGTAGTCTCTTACATACATGATCAAGATGTTAAAGACTTTATAGGTGGTTTTAATTTTTTTTAATCTCTATGTTTATGGTATGAATTTAACAACTATGAAAATAAAGGTTGACCCATTTGAGCACAACTGAAAACAAAACACACAGAGATACTGTAGAAATATTGAAAGAAATTCTAGTATTTAAAAAGGACCCCAAATAAACAGAATTAATCTGACCTCCTCTTTATTATCTATTGGTTGTTTGTCATGAATATTGGAATATTATGACAAAAATATTCTGTCTCTGTCCTTTGATAAAGAAGTAGGGTATCATTCAACACACACACACACACACACACACACACACACAGAACTTAAAACCAAAAGTCATTAGCTCTAGTTTTATTTTCTATCATTTAACTAATCTGACATATTTGTCAAATTAAAAAATCAACAAAAATGAGAAACACAAAATACAATCTGGGCCTTTGTTATCTCATGTGTGAACTACTACAGTATTAACATATTATCTCAAAATTAAGTGAGACAAAGAAACAGTTAAAGGAGGCCTTAGGCTCAGATTCTGTCTTCTCTAGAAGAGAACTCTCCTTCTCTTTCCTCTGTTCTTCCTCTCTATCCTTTGGTCTGCTAAAACCTGTCATTTTAAAGTTAAACTCACTGAAAATTCCTGTAAACCTCAAATTCCCATTTTTCTTTCATGCAAGCTGAATTTCAAGCCATTGTCAAGAAATTTGCATAGATCACTGAGTGCTCTACCCAATTTGCGGATTAACTCCACATAGTAAGTCAGGCCAATCAACCCCAAGTTTTCTGACCTATACCAGTTGAATCACACACTTGGGGAAGGTCAGTCACAGTGCTGAATGACCAAGGCTTGTTGGTGTGATCCTGATGGAGAGTTAGACAAAATCATCTCTAAAGACTATCACAGAACTGAAGGCATAGCAGAAACCTCCATGGGACCATTCTTAAGGCTTTTCCTAAAACTTCAGACTGGAATAAAACCCAGTCCCATATTTAAAATCCTAATAAGCCACTTTCCAACCATTCCAGTTGTACTCCAGGCTGTATTTAAAAAAAAAAAATTATATCAAGTCCAGGTTGTACTTTTAAAAAATTATTAATTACCTATAGATGTTGAATCTACTCAAGTAGCCTTTAATTCTGTTTGTGAGCAGAATTATAGTTCTCCTTTCTGGAGAACTCTCTCAGCTTGTCAAGAGAACCTGGATAGAAAGGAAAACTATACCCACTTCTGGTCTAGATAATTTGGCAAATAAGCTTGCTGACACCCATGAGGACACTAATACAGAGAAAACCACTCAAGTTTTAAATCTCCTATTACAGCAGTTGGAGCTTTCCAGACATGCTACTAGAGAGAAACATCCCGAGCCAGGCTACCGCCATAGGAAGGAAGGCCACTGGAAAAGAGAGTGCCAAAAATGCCCGAAAATCTCTTTCTCATCAACTTTCATAAATCTCCAGCAAATTATGCTAAAGGAAAAAAAAAGCCAGTCTCAAAAGTTTACATACTATACAGTTCTGTTGGGTTTCACAAAGTGATAGCCCTAAACGCTGGAGCTTTAAGATGCTAAAAGGCCTTAGCAGCAGCCTTAGATCAGCAGCCTTCTAATCTCACCTGGCTCCCCATGCACCAAATTCAAAAAGCGTTTCCCTTTGGAATTTTCTTCTTTGTTCAAGAAAGATTCTTTCCCAAAGAAACGCAATTGCTTTAAATTCCCTTCCTAGAGATCCCATCAAATAACAAGGAAAGATTAACCACTAGAGAAGATAAAAGACGGGAGTTTGTTACCACACCCAGGTAGACTTTTAAAATCTATTTTTCTAAAGGCAGCTCCAAGGGATTACCTGGCGTACCTTACATAAAAATCGCCCTTTTTTTGTGCAACTTCACCTTTCACCTTCTCTTAATGTCTGCCTCCCATGTCCTAAGTCAATCTGATGCAGGACAGGCAAGCCTTCCAACTGGGGCTTAGCCTGGGTGGTTTCTTCACTTTGCCCAGGAAATAAATTCAAGAGTGAATTGATGATATTAGACAGCATTTTTTAAAAAAATGCTACTGCTCCTTGTGGAGCAAGGTTAACTCAAAGGTTGTGTGCCCGGAGTGAACAATGTATGGGCCCTTGGCAACTTTATTTATACTCAGGAAAGCACACTTTCAATTACATGCAAATTAAGGGTGTGTAAATGCAAACTGAGGGGCTACTTAGAATATTCTCAGAAAGGGGTAAACAACTTCTGGGTTGTTGCCATCGAAAGGGATGGTAATGCCTGGGTACATGGCCATGGCATTTTTAAACTTCCGTGGTGCTGGTGGGAGTATCTTATGTCAACAAGCAATGAGAACAGCTAAGGATCAATTTCATCTCCATCCACTGGTTCCTGCCAATTTCTTTTCTTGATCCTGTCTGGAACAGATCCTATTTGGGTCAGCAAGATTGCGATCAGAAAATAAGTTCTGCCAGTCTCCTACCTCACATTGATTCTCCCTAATAATTTACTGCTCCTCAAAAAATATTGTCTACTTTCCTCAACTACTCAACCCTTCTTCCCCGCCTGGAGACCATTCTCAATGAATGGGCACCAAGGATTAATTATCGGCGCTTTTACCAGTTTTCTCAATCATCTGGGTGAAACCACTCTTGGAGTTGGGAATGAGGTCTTTGTGCTTACAGATACTAGAGCAAGAGTATGAATTCTTAACCTCACCAGCCTCAATTAGCCCATGCCTTCAGGTAATAAAAAGATACATATGGGCGTTTCCAACAAGCTTTTAGCTGTTTTTGTTTCACAGCCCATCTGTTTCCATCTTGTACCTCTCCAAGACACTTGCCCTATTCTTGCGTATTAATTCTTCCCTATCTACCTTCTTCTTGAACTTGATTTTCAAGAAAAATTCTATGTTAGAACTTTTTTTTTTCTCAGAACAGGGAACTAATTTTAAAATTTGACAAGGCAGACTGTGCTGACTCAACCTGGGAATTTTCTGACTTCCCAAATTTCCTCGTTTGTTATATCATTCCCTATTCAGAAAACAAAAATAATGCCACCCATCACTGCTGAATCAAGTACCTGTCACTTTAGGGGCAAAATTTGAAAAGTAAGTTTTTAAACCAAAGGAAAAATTGGTACATTTTTCTATTCTATGGCATCTTAATCATAAATCCTCTTTTTTCCTCTTTGTATATGTAAAGAAAGGAAACACATTGGGAATCCTAACCCAAAGTGTGGGGACCAACATCACCCTCTAGTAAGCTATCTTAAACTCACACCTCACTCAGCAACTGATATGAGTTGGCTATGTACCCACCCAAATCTCACCTTGAAGTGTAATAATCCCCTCATGTCGAGGGTGGGGCCAGGTGGAGCTAATTGAATCATGGGGCAATTTCCTGCATACTGTTCTTGTGGCATTGAATAAGTCTCACAAGATCTGATGGTTTTATAAATGATAGTTCCCCTGCACAAGCTCTCTTGCCTGCCACCATGTAAGACATGGTTTTGCTTCTCCTTTGTCTTCTGCCATTATTATGAGACCTCAACAGCCATGTGGAACTGTGAATCCATTAAATCTCTTTCCTTTATGAAATACCCAGTCATGGGTATGTCTTTATTAGCAGCGTGAGAACAGACTAATATAGCATCCTTTGCTAGCTGACTTACTACTTATGAGCTTCTCCTACTTGCTACTTCTCTTATCAGTTACGTTGCAAAAATAACCTTAACTCCGTAACTGTTGTGCTATCTCCTTCAATTGAGGTACCACGTAACTGCTTTACTCTGATAAACCTCAGGAGTATCTCCAAGACAGTCTCCTAGGCAATGCTTAGTTGTCCTGGTATAGGGATGGCTCATATTTACAAAATGACTCTGGCAAGTATTGTACAGGGTCTATAACCACTAATGCCTTTGAGGTGGTGAAAGCAGCTCTTTTGCCTCTAGCCACTTCAGCCCAGCAGGCAGAGCTATTTGCCCTCACTCAAGCCTGTTTCCTGGCTGAGAGAAAGAGTGTTCATAATTATACAGACAGTTGGTAGTCCTTAGGAATTGCTCATGACTTTGGAATGTTATGAAAACAAAGAGGTTTCCTTACTTCCAATGAAGACAAAATAAAGAATTGGGTTGTATATAATAGAATTATTAAATGTAATACAGCTATCCGCCTTCCAGCCATTATCAAATTTTTAGGCCATTCAAAACCAGACTCTATGGAAACTAGAGGAAATTACCTGGCTAATAACACAACAAAGAATGATGTCCTTAAAGATCCTTCTGATCAAATCTTTGTCATGACCCAACTGGAAAGATTGCTATGAGATAAATTTAAAATAATTACTAAACATGCACAGAATCGGGCACCAGAGGCCAAAAACAGAAAACAAAACCAAACCAAACACCCAAACTGGAAAAATAACAGCGGCTGGTTTAATGATAAAGAGGAACTCTGGTAAATAGTGTACAGAATTAAGTCATTAGACTACAGACAAGATTATTACTTTTATGAAAAAATACTGATAGGGCAGCAGCAACACTGTGGTTGAAAGAGGCCATTTTAACCACCATAATGAGCCCTTTGAGAATTAGCAGGTGGATTTTATCCAGCAACCTCTCACACAGTAACACAATTATATCTTAGTTTTGACATATATGTTTTCCTATTAAGTTGAAATCTTTTCCTGCAGATGAGCTAGCACTTCTGGAATGGTTAACATCCTATTATTAAAAAAAAAAAATCCCTACTTGGAATACCCCCTCTTAAGCTCCTTGGTTGACTGAGAAACTAATTTTAGCAGCCACATTATAAAACAGGAGTGTGCTTTCTGGCCAATGTTACAGAACTTTCATGTGTTTCTTATTTTCAGTCCTCTAGACTAGCTGTACATAACAATAACACTCTTAAGAATCAATTTGAAAAGTTTTCGGGAATGTTATACTTGTCATGGCCAAAAGTCCTATGTACAGTGAATTTGAACTTAGACAGTACTCCCTTTGATTACATAAGCTCTCACTATTTCAGATAATTACTGGATTCCCTATGTATTTGGCCCCAACTTCTTTTGACTCCAAATTAATAGAAGGTGAAATGCTTTAATAGTATAAAGGTATAATCAAGGCTATTGATAAAAATTATACTCTGATAAAACAATCCTTCCACAGTGTACTCTCAGGGAACAAAGACCTAGAATATCATAACCTACAACTGTGATATTCTGGAAAATACTCCCTCCAACTTCACTCCAAAGGCGCATATCATTTTTTTTTTTTTTTTTTTTTTTTTGAGGCAGAGTCTCACTCTGTCTCTCAGGCTGGAGTGCAGTGATGCTGTATTGGCTCTGCACTGTTTACCTGTTGTCTGTAAAATCTTCATAGAAATATAACTCCTGACAATAGTGTTAGCCCAGTGCTTGAAATGATAGCTAACGCCTATGGAATAGACAACCTCTGCCTCCAGACTCAAGTAATTCTCCTGTCTCAGTTTCCCGAGTAACTGGGATTACAGGCACCCGCCACCATGCACAGGTAATTTTGTATTTTTAGTAAAGACAGGGACCTACCATATTGGCCAGGTTGGTCTGGAACTCCTGACCTCATGATCCACCCACGCTGGCCTTCCAAAGTTCTGGGATTACAGGGGTAAGCCACCATACCTGGCCCATATCACATTTTTTTTTTTTTTTTAGACGGAGTTTCTTGTTACCCAGGCTGGAGTGCAATGGCGCGATCTCGGCTCATCGCAACCTCTGCCTCCTGGGTTCGGGCAATTCTCCTGCCTCAGCCTCCTGAGTAGCTGGGATTACAGGCACGCGCCACCATGCCCAGCTAATTTTTTTGTATTTTTAGGAGAGACAGAGTTTCACCATGTTGACCAGGATGGTCTCGATCTCTTGACCTCGTGATCCACCTGCCTCGGCCTCCCAAAGTGCTGGGATTACAGGCGTGAGCCACCGCGCCCGGCCCATATCACATTTTTTAAACAATCATCTGCACTTAAAGAAATCGATTCCTGGATACACGTATCTCATCTAAAGAAACTATTACCTCTTGAGTTAGCCTGCATTGTTATTGACAAATCAAAACTAAAAATTGTCTTATAAAATCTAGGATTTGAAGCAGACAATATTTGAGTAGATTTTTTTTTTTTCCCGAAGTTATCTGAGCCAGGCATGTATAACTTTTTCTCCCTTCTAATTCTTACTTTATTTTCTCCCTGGGAGGAGGATGTCCTCTTCTGTATTTCCCAGTCTGTTGTCACAGGGGGAAACCTCCTTGGGTCTTCCTAAGATATGTTAAAAAAAGAAAAAAAAAGAAGAAAAATTATATTTGGACCCACTGCAAAAGAAATGGCCATTAGCAACATTTAGTAATATGACTGACTCCTGGTTTAATTCTACCGTGCATAGGAAATTCATAGATGGAAGAATTTTCTGTGCTACTATCATATACATTTACTATTATGGGTGAGATAGCACAAGATGGGCCTCCAGATGTTTAGACACCTGGAGAGCAGGAGGCTAATGTGGGTTAAAATATCTGACTGCTCTTGTGTTAATACATAATAGTTTTAAAAATTATCACAAGGACTAGACCCTCTTTCTACATCCAAGAGTTAACTATGGGCCATTAAGTGGGTTACAGGACTCTGGATTTGCTTCCTTTGGCTGATCTTTTGTGCTATAGTATGTTTCTGCTAAGGAAGAAATGATAAAAAAAAATTATCTGCTACCCTAGGAATTTTTTCAGACTCCATTGCTATTGTTGCATGCAGCACTCATTAGCTTTTCTTGACAAGGTAGTGTTAGATAACAGAGCTGCTCTTGACTACTAGCTAATCAAGGTAGTAACTGAGCTACTGCTAATACTGCACGTGGTGTCTAAGAAACTCCTCCGGGGAAGTTAAGACTCAGTTACCTAAAATAAGAAAACAATGTATCTCTGGCTACAAGTCTTGCTCAGTTCCCTGTGGTCGTTTGATCTGCTCAGCTAGTTATGTTTAAGTCAAGAATCATGGCTCAAAACCGTCATGCAAAGTAGACTTGTCATATTGCTGTTTTTTATGCTTTGTATTTTTCTTTTAAACTGTGCACCTGTTGTCTGTAACATCTGTAGAAATGTAACTCCTGACAAAGCAACATTAGCCCAGTGCTTGAAATGATAGCCAATGCTTATGGAATAGACAAAATCAAATTTAAAGATAAAATTCAGACAAACGAATCCTGAGAACTTCTCCTTCTGGTCTCTGGGTTGCTAAAATGGAGCTCCAATTGTTTTGACACTGACGTTAAGCTGTTAATCACATTTCTTCAATGTGGAACAAGACCAACTAACTTGGAAAGTCCTGCCCAGCACTGAGGATCACTTAAACCTGAATAATGCTAATTGATCTGTGATGCTTTTGGAGAAAGATCTTGATTAAAAGGGGGACATGTGAAGGTTGCAGATACCAGGATAAAATCACTTTTGTCACATCCATACAAAACAGATCCAGAAGGGAAAGGCCTGTAAGACACGAAGCTCATGCTTACATGTCTGAGATAAGAACGGTTTCCAAGGGCTTTCTAAAAACGTTTTCACATCCTTCACACATACCCTGCTTTGATAAAGTTTATCACTAGACATTCATTAGGACTGCAGTAATTCAGATAAGATGTTCTTGAAAGAACACTCGCTCGGCAACAGGATCTCCACAAAGGAGCTGACAACTCTGACTTTGAGGGTCTGCAAACAATGAACTCTTTCTAAGCAGCTTACAAAAATCTCATTTTGCAAAGGAAAACTCCCGTTATCCTTCCCTCGCTGAATGTACTGGTGGCATCTGCCATTCTCTGCATTCCAGTTCATAACCTTTTTTTTTTTTTAAATGGTTCTTGATCTGTTGCCCAGGATGGAATGCAGTGGCTCTATCATAGCTCACAATACTTCAAACTCCTGGGCTCAAGTGATGCTCCTGCCTTCAGCTTAGCCTCCTGTGTAGCTAGAACTACAGGCATGTCCTACTACTCCTGGCTAATTGGTTTGTGTGTGTGTGTGTGTGTTTTTAATTATTTTGGTAGAAACAGGGTCTTGGACTCCTGGGATGAAGTGATCCTCATACCCTGGCCTCCCAAGTCACTGGGATTAAGCTGTGAACTAGAACAAATTATGATTCTTATTTCTGAGTAAGTCCAACAAATTTAGAAATAATTGTATCTAGCTTCCTTTTTTAGATTGAGACATTAAGAAGTAGAAATGTAACAAAGCCATTGCTACCTCCAGGAAAGATCTTCCAGAGCAGAGAAAGTGTAGATAGAAATATTCTGATATTTTTTCTCCTCCCATCCTCCAGTCTCCAATTAGAACCTTCCATTGACTGAATTTCAATCTGATGTCAGCTACAAAGTGTAGCCTAGTGATACCATCCATAGGGATCAACCTTTCTGGATGCAAATTACAGGTTAAACATGCAGATTATGAATCGAGGATGGAGGTGGAAGGCTAAGACAAAGGATGAAAACTTGTACATTTGGCAAAACCACAATACCAGTAAACTTAACTCTCCTCCCACTCATGCATCTAAATTTTGCTGGAGGAAAACCTAAAAATCACAATGATTAGAGCATATAAATTTATAACAACCAGCTTCAAGTAAACCCTATTGAAGATGGGAAGCACAATATACTTTTTTTTTTTTTTTTTTTTTTTTGAGACAGAGTCTTGCTCTGTCACCAGGCACCAGGCTGCAGGTCAGTGGCCAATCTCGGCTCACTACAACCTCCGCCTCCTGGGTTCAAGCAATTCTCCTGCCTCAGCCTCCCGAGAGCTGGGACTACAGGTGCGGGCCACCACGCCCAGCTGATTTTTGTATTTTTTTCAGTAGAGACAGGCTTCACCTTTTTGCCAGGATAGTCTCAATCTCTTGTCCTCGTGATCTGCCTGTCTCAGTCTCCCAAAGTGTTGGGATTACAGGCGTGAGCCACTGCGCCCGGCCCACAATATACTATTTTTAATCCATTTGCTCTCTTATATTTGCAGGAGTCTTTTCCCAGACTCTTCTCTTTAAATGTTTAACACCTCCTCTTCCATCTTGACTCTTATCTGCTGACTTTACTTCATACTTGAGTGAAAAAGATTACAGTAATCAGAAAAGAATGTCTACAGAGTTCCACCACATCAATCTATCTTTCAGTACCTGCAGACGCCTATAGTGCTTTTCACCTTAACTTGGGCGAAATGCCATGAACCTGTCTATACTCAGTCTTTCTACTTTGGGGTTAGGTCTTATCTGATCTTATCTACTCAAAATTTTACCTTCGGAAATTCTTTCCCTTCCATTTTGCATTGTCAACACTTACTTCCTAGAAGATCATTATGATCAGCATATAAAATTGCTATGTTTCTTCAATAGTTATGTGGCATTTTAGCAGCATTTGACCTATTTGACCATTCATTTTATGTGTAGTAATGAATTTGGACTTGCCCAAAAGAAGTCTAGCTTTTCCCCTTCCTCCTGGGAGATAATTTCTGAAAGCCTGAATTTTCTCAGTGATGAGAGCATCTTTGTTGTTCATCATGGGCATGTGAAACCACACCTAATAATTTATTAATTAAAAAGTGATTTATAGTGGGCCTTGTGATATCAGCTCAATCTCTAGCGATTTGGGACTAAAAAATAGGTTCCCCATGTAGACAATCATATAATCAGTCATTCTGACAAAATGAAGGAATGATTCAGGTTTGGTGAACTTCCCTGGTTGTAAATATGCTGTGTATATTGTCATGGGTCAATTCCAGAGAGTAATGTGCCCTGATGATAATAAAATCTATGCTTGGAACCTTTCCAGATTATGCCCTATGCCTGTTCCTTTGGCTGGTTTTAATGTATATTGTCCCTGTAACAAACCATGACAATGAGTATAACAGCTTTCAGAGAGTACTCTGAGTACTCCTAGAGAATTGTCATACCTAATGGGGATTCAGGGAACCCCTGAACTTACAGTTGGTTTCCAAAGTGAGGATAGCTTTGAAGGGTTATGCCTTCCGATTTTGTAGTTTGGCTAAATCTGGGCACTCCTCTCTAATAAACCTCTGGCCATTGCACATCCAGGAAACCACACTTTCATAGTTTTCCTCTACTTCATTGATCACTCCATCATAGCCTCCTGTCCAGGTTTCTTCTCCTCTCCCTTACATTCTAATATTCGAGTGTTCTAGGGCTAATTACTTTATTCTCCTTTTCTTTTTCCTATCTATAGTAACTCCTGCATGATCTCATCCCGGCTTAAGGCCTTAAATATCTCTTTGCCGATGACATGAAATATATATATATATATATATATCTCCAGTCTGTCCTCTCTCCTCAAATCCAAATTAGCATATCCAATGGTTTAACTAACACATCCACCTGGACATCTAACAGATTTCTAAAATCTAGCATATCCATATGAACATTATCTCTTCTTTCCCATTTATACCAGTTGGGACTCAGAAAATGCTCCTAAGGTATTTTAAGCCAAGGAAGATGAGGAGGGCCTCAGAAACAAGTGAGAGGGTTTGCTCTCATGTTTCCCCACCTTTCTGAATGAGAGCTGGCCATAAAGAAATTATCTGACCTATCTTCTCTAAAAGTAGGTTATAAGATCATCATTCCAGAGGGGTCATTCCCTATACTTGGAACAAAGAAATATTATACAGAGAGACCAAAAAGCATCTGAATATAAAGGCCTTCCTGGGCTTCCACCCTCAGCCTATAACTAGAAGATTACACATTTTATCAGTCACATTTCTACATGACTGCATTAGTTGGTTTTCACACTGCAATAAAGCAACTACCTGAGACTGGGTAATTTATAAAGAAAGAGGTTTAATTGACTCACAGTTCCCCATAGCTGGGGAGGCCTCAGGAAACAATCATGGCCGAAGGCAAAGAGGAAGCAAGGCACATCTTACACAGCAGAAGGAGAGAGAAAGTGAGAAAAGGGAAGCACCAGACACTTACCAAACAACAAGATCTTGTGACAACTCATAGCAAGGGGAATATCTGTCCCCATGATACAATCAACTCCCACCAGGATCCTCCCTCCACACAAGGGGATTACAATTTGAGATGAGATTTGGGTGGGGATACAGAGCCAAACCATATCAATGACTGTTTATTATTCATGGAATTTAAGCAGTAAAAATAGTTTTCTCAGGGCAGGCATGGTGGCTTACTCCTGAAATTCCAGCACTTTGGGAGGCTGAGGTGGGCAGATCATGAGGTCAGGCATTAGAGATCAGCTTGATCATCATGGTGAAACCCCACCTCTACTAAAAATACAAAAATTAGCTGGGTGTGGTGGCAGCGCCTGTAATCCCAGCTACTTAGGAGGCTGAGGCAGGAGAATCGCCTGAACCTGGGAGGTGGAAGTTGCAGTGAGCTGAGATCATGCCACTGCACTCCAGCTTGGGCAATAGAGTGAGACTCTGTCTCAAAAAAAAAAAAAAAAGTTTTCTCAGGCTTTTCACCCCTGAAGGCTTCCATATCACATAAAACTTTGGTTAAATAAATTTATCATTTTCTCTTATTAACCCGTTTTTTTGTTACAGTAATTTTGGCCATGAATTTTATGATATGGGAACAAAAAGTATAACCACTTTCCACACCTACCTATCCCAATGCCCAAACTTTTATTCATGATCTTCTTCGTCTAAGTGAAATGTAAGCCAATCTTTATGTTACTCAAGCCACAAGTCTTGAGGTTTTACTCATATTTTCTCATTTTTTTAAAATATGAATACTGTGACCTCTACCATCAAAGTGTATTTAAGACCTGATGGTTTTGCACTACTTTCAGTGCTCCCAACTTATCCTCTCTTTCCTTGATTACTGTTGAACCACTTTTAACTAGTACCACTGCAGCTTTTCTTGACTGCAGGTAACCTAATTTCTAGACTGCAGCCGGGAGGATTCTTTTGAAAGACAAATTAGATCCTGCCCTTTCTCTACTCAAAACCCACTGGTGGTCTCCCATTTCACTTAGTGAAAATCAAAGTCCTTGCAAAGACCAACAAGTGCCTACATAATATGCCTTATTATTTGCTTTCAAATCTCATCAGCTCCTCATACTGCTCCCGTTACACTGTCTACCTCGTTGTAAGGCTCAGTGAACAGGATAGATCTACTTCACTTTTGATCATTTGCATTGACAGGGGCAGTCTTCTCCCTGATGTTCAGAAAACTAATTCCATTTTTCTGCTTAAAGTCTTCCTTCAAATGTCAACTTTTTATAAATATATAATCTTTCGAATCTTTAAAAAAATTTTCAATTAGGAACTTTATTTCCCAATGCTCCTCATATCCCTCATTGATAATTAGACTTTACATTTTTCCAAAGCACTTATCACCTACCACAATACTATATAATTTACTTATATTTATAGCTTATTGTATGTATCTCCTTGTCTAGTTAGCTTTTGGTCACTTCCATGTATAAACATAACCAAAGCCAATACTCTTGTCTTGTAAGGGGGTAGGAGAGGGAACATAACACTTTTTCATCTCTTGCTGGGTTTAGAGATGAGGCCCCTATAGTAAAAGAGTAACAAGATTAAAGAATATAATTTTATTAAATATCACTTTTTATTGCATAAGAGCCTTCAGAAAAAAGACCCAAAAAACAGAGATAACTGCATATTTCATGCTAAGTTTAATGAATGGTTGTGAAGAAATATGATTGAAAGACAAAAATGGTTTGATTAAATGACAATAAAGTAGAAACATTTATTTATTCTCTGGTAATAAACAGGGAACTTAACAACGCCTGTTTGATTAGATTCTTCTTGGCATCTTTTTGTCTTTTCTCCAGAAGAGAAAAAGTTTATTACTTTTCTCCAAAAATAGGGAAAAGACCTCTAAAATGAAGGTCTTATGACCTACTTTACAGGACAGCCAGCTATGTTTTAAGGCCTACTTCAGCAGAAAAGGATCAAGGGAAAGGTGAGAGTGATATTTCTGCTTCTGCTGTTTTCTCAAATGCCAAGATCCATATTTAGAGGTGGTGTGTTTTGAACCCCACCATTGCAATGTCACAAGCAGGAAGATTCAAGCAGGAAAATTCAAAACTCACTGTTCTCTATTATAGAACACCTGTTCCTACCATCTCGATGAAAATTTGAGTGGGGAGACAGTACCACTTAACTATTCAGTTTTTGACATCAGGTTTTGGCTTTTTTTTTTTTCTTTGACAATCCTGTAAGTTTTTGAATTTTATACACACACACACACACACACACACACACACACACACACACATAATACCTGCACTGCAGATACAACTAAAGAGTATCTTAGAAAAGTCTAAATCCTTTTTCATCTATTTCTGTACATTGATTTATGCTTGCTTAATTTTATCTTTCTCTTATGGAAATTTGCTTTAAAAAAAGGAAGAAGAAAATAGCAAATTTCAACATTTTTCTCTTTTCTAACATTTGCATTAGTGTTCTAGCTTCATTTGCATTTGGTTTGCTCCACTAGGCTAGCAGATATGATAGTATTTACTACAATTACATCAACATTTGTGGTTTCTTCCCTTTCCAGTATATGTATATAAGGATTGTGTATCTCTCCTATTGCCCCCCAGTAACCTGAAGCAACTAAGTGTAATCACATAATCTTCTGCTTTCAATAAAAGTTGTGTATTTGATTTAAGCAACCTATGGGTAAAAGAATCTTAGAGTAGTTGCCATTTCTCCCTTTCTGCACTGAATTAAGATAGGATGCCCAATATCTATACGGTGTGAAATGTGGACAGCAACTGCTTAGGCTCCCATATAAACTTTGACTGACAAAATAATAAATAAATAAATAAATAAATAACACCTTTTCTTGTATTGAGCCACTGAGATTTGGGGATATTTGTTCCTGGAACATAACTTCACCTATTTAGATTTGGTCAGATGTAACACAAGGTACTTATTTCAATTACTGTGCTAATTGTTCTTAGATTCTATCACATGTGAAAGACATTATTTAGTTAATAATAACATTAAAAAATAGAAATGTGGCCAGGTGCAGTGGCTCACACCTGTAATCCCAGCACTTAGGGAGGCCAAGGTAGGCAGATCATGAGGTCAGGAGTTCGAGGCCTGCCTGACCAACATGGTGAAACCCTATGTCTACTAGAAATACAAAAATTAGCTGGCCATGGGGGCAGGTGCCTATAATCGTAGTGACTCGGGAGGCTGAGGCAGGAGAATCACTTGAAACTGGGAGGCAAAGGCTGAAGTGAGCCGAGATTGCACCATAGAAGTCCAGCCTGGACAACAAGAGCAAAACTCCATCTCAAAAAAAAAAAAAGAAAAGAAAAGAAATGTATTACGGTTTCACATAAGTGATGCCTAGAAGATAGTCAAAATCTTGACTAAAGTTTTATAGTATAAATACACAGGTTTTTCAATACTCCCTGCCTCTATTTTCTTTATTACTAGGATGTCTTCTGTAAGCCCTAGTATGGAGCGACAATAAGTATTGGTTTTCCCGGGACATTTCCATTTTATACCTATTGCTTTGGATTAATAACTTTTTAAAAAAATTTCCTTTCATTCTCTAATGGGTTCCAGACTGAGAGATAAATGATATGCTCATTCTTGACAAAAACTTTCTCCTTGTTCAAACTCTAATCAGGCTCATTTGACACTTTTCTCAAAGAAGCCCTGGATTTTAGGCTACTGTGTCCGTCTCTGCACTGTCTAATTTTAGCAAAATTCCTGCTAAGTCATTTAAGCCGGAAGACTCCATAGTTTATATTTAATACCTTAAATATCTGATTGGGCTTTTTATTCCCCAGATGATATCTAATCATTCTAGTCCACCGTTAGCAAGGAACCTGATAAGTCAGTTTAGACAAAAGTCCCGTTATCTTTGATGTCTTTTCTTGGTAATTTTTTATCCACTGACCCTCAACTTGAACCTTAGCTACAAATTTCCACTTTTTCTCGAATTCAGAGTTGAGCCCAATCTCTGTCTCTAACTAAAAACCTCATGCTAGTAGCCCCTCCTTGTTCAAGTATGACTTTTTACAAGGGTCATGAATAACTTTAAATTTAACAGTCCATCTATAACAGATGGTTAAGCTCCTACTGTCACGGAGGCCAAGTTCTGATATAATTCAGTAGGTTAGAAGGATGAGAGGGGTCTGCATTCTGCTAAGATATAGGTGTAGTTAACAAACTACCAGCCATTATTCCAGAGGTCACCAGATTTGTAAAGTTCCCCATTCACTATTGTAGAAATTAAAATTGGCCTTGGGAGATGTCTTTTCAGGAGTTTGTATTTCTAATGACTGACTGGCTCTACTTGGACCCTTAACTCTGGGGTCAACAGGTCCTGTGACCCTATCCCGAAGCCAAAGAAGTGCATGAAGACCATTTTCCACACCCCTCTGATTGCATCCCCAGCCAACCAGCAACACCCATTCTCTTAGCACCCTGCCCACCAAACTATTCTTGAAAAACATCAGCCTCTGAATTTTCAGGGAGATTGAGTTGAGTAATAGCTCTGTCTCCCATGTGACATGCCTGGTATCATATCAATTAGATTCTTCATTGTAATGCCATGGTCTCAGTGCATTGGTCTCGACTGCGCAGTGGGTAGGAAGGACTCATCAGACAACCACAAAACCTTTCCTTAAACTATTGTTTTTTGTTTTGTTTTGTTTTATAAAGCCCTAGTATCACATTTTCACATCTTTGAACTAATTAACAAATGTTGTAGTTTAAGAGTAGGAGGTAGATCTTGTAATAAATAATTTGAAGTACTTACAGACACAAGTTTTGGTTTCAGATAGACTGTATGGTGTCATTTTTTTGCTTTGCCCTGTGTGACTTCTCTTAAAGTATGTCTTTATTGTATATCACCTCTCCAAGACTTGACTTTTCTTCCTTATTGAAAAAGGATTACTAATTAGGCAATGAAAAGATAAAAGCGTTAAGGTACATAAAGAATCTAGCATAGACTATATCTTTAATAAATATTTGCCATGATTATTATTATATCAATTACTTAGATGCTGATCGTTATAATTTATGCAAATTCTATTAGAAAACTTCTTAAACTCACTGAAATAGCTTTGTCTTACTAAGCAGACATATGAGGGCACTCACTTATGCAAGCAATGGCAATTAACCAAGCATTCCAATTCTATTATGGAGTCCTACATCCTTCATCAGAAGTACTGGAGGAGGATATGCTCTCTTGCTTTCTAAAAAAAAGCATTCATCCCATGCTTACTTCAGAAGATTGATTGGGTGTGGATGCTTCATTTCCCTTAGAAGAGATCAAATTAACAATTAACTATTCATAGGTAGAAGCAGCCTGAGCTTAGAGGAGTTTTATAAAGTCTTACCTGGTGAAAAATTACTAATTGTTATAATAATACATGATGTTAAATAAAGGTATTTCGCTGAATTCAGGAAAGCATAAATATAAGTATGCATTTTTAACAGAAATTAGAAAAAACTTGTGGTTCTATAAGTTTTAAAATTTGTTTTGAAAGTACATTGGCTTCTACAGTATAATTGTTAAACAAAATTAAACATATATGAAAAACTTGTCAGTTTGGCTTAGTGTTGAAAGAAATCATAGCTTTTATTCTCATGTGATAAGAAAATTACATCGTAAGTTTTATTATCAGTCAAAACAAATTTCAAATTTAAAAACAAGAGAAAGAGAAAAGCAAAATGAAAGAAAAAGAATGCAAGCTTCTAAAGTTGACAAGAACTAACAATGAGTGAACTACTCTTCACTGAAATTTGGAGACAAAACTGTCTGCAACTAATTGTTGATACTTAAATTATAACATAGAGTTAACTTTAAATTGTAACTTTGGTTACATTCAGATCACATCATTTGCTATGTATTTACAAGATAAAAGAATTCTTTCAATTTAAGATACTCAAGTTGTCATTTGTATTAACTTAATTAATTTTTTATTCCTCATAAGCATCCTGTATTGACTGTCCCCTTTATAGGTTTAGACTTATTTCTCCTGATCTTTATTAGGTGAAGTCAGTTCAGTCAATTAAATTTCTAACCCCATTTTTCTGCCAAGAGATTTCCCTCATTCTCTCACATAATTGGCATATTTTTCTGTTTGAGTTATAAATCATTCTATTTCTTTTCTCTCCTCTTAGTATTTTTATTTTGGGATCAATTATACTATTCTAATGATGTTTCCCTGATTTCGTAAGCCTTCAAAGTATTTGACATGATATGAAGCTATAAAACCAAATAACTTACTGCTGGCCTCTGCAGTATCCATTTCTCTAGGCTGAATAATGCTCTCAGTGGGATAAAAAGGTGAGCACTGAAGTAGGTCAGGGATTTCCTTACAAATAGTACCACCACCCTATTGCTTCGCTATAGAAAATAACAAGAGCATGTTTTATCTGATTGTGAAGGTTTTGGTGTCTTTGCTACACTTTTAAGGCTGCAGGCCACAGTGGAATAGGTTGAATTAATCTCTTTAGGTTTAAGCCTATTTATCAAAAAGGAAGAAGGTGGTATGCTAAAGTCTTAGGTCAAGCCCTCTGCTTTCACCACTATCTTCTATCTTCATACAACTGAGATGTGGCTTAATAACATCTTTACACATTGAATCATGCTTTGCTGCTGCCTTGTGATGGCAGAGCACAGCAAGACATTGTGTAAATGTTGAAAGATATAATATCATTAATCTGGGTATAAATCCAGAAGCAAGAGAGTAGAAAGATATAAATATATGGGGTATTTGTTGAAAAATAAGATACAAAATTTGTTCAGTTTTTATAATAAAGATACACACATATATTTTGTATATATGTATATAATGAATATATGTACTGAAAATAAATATAAATTCAGATTTTAGGTAGAGTCGTAATTCAGAACTCTTAAACATAAGACAATGCCTAACCTAAATATATTCAAAAAATTATTAAATACTGTTAAATTGTATGTTATCTCTCAGGTCCTTAAGTGAAATTCTATTTATTCTCTTAGCTAGTTTGGTTCAGATTTCCTAAGTATGGGCAGTGGAAATGAATGACATATTTGTCAGAGATTTGGTTGTTAATAATAACAAAACTGGTTGTGGCCTCAGACAAATTCACAACGTTATGAAGATTTATTGTTGTAAAACTCCCATTTGTTAAGATTCTCTCAAGAAAGGATCCCCTCTCTCCTTTGTCCGAAATGAGCCCCAAGTCATCTATTTCTCTCTATTATTTCCTCCCCTCTCTCCATCTGCGACTTTCTGGAATCACTTATTTAAAACTCACTGAAGATAATTTCTATGTGTAAAATTAATAAATACAAGATAATCCCTGCCTTAAAAAACTGAGGCCAATAATATATATATTCAACATGAAAAATATCAATTTTTCAGCATAAAATGCTTCTGGATAATAGAAGAGTAAACAGCCAGATTGGTTAAAGTAATGTGTAAGAATCAGAAAGATTGTCAGTTATAAGGATTATTTGGAATCAAGTATGAAATTTGTTAATATGCAGATTTCTAGGCCCAGAAAAGGAGGTTAGGTGGAATCCCTTAATCGGCATGTTTAACAAGTAATATAGAGAATAAAAATAATAATAACAACATTGAATACTTATTTAAAAAGGATGGTACGTTGGTTAATCTGCTTATCACTATTTCATAGACCCAGATTTAAGCTCTTTCATATTCATTGTGTGAGTATGTTAGCTGTGGGAGAAAAGAATCACGTAGAGATACGAGGCAGAACTTTCGGAAAAATATTGTACCTGTAGACTATTGTCGGAATAATGTTAAATAACAGCCACCCCTAATCTCAGTGATTTATAACAGCAATGGTTTATTCCCCTATATATAGGTTGGTTTCAACAGGCCAGCTCTGTCTTGGACCGCAGTGGCTGGAACACCAGAGGACTTTATTTTAGGGATGAATCTGAAAGGTTTAAGTTCTTATAATGATTATCGGAGGCTCAGAATATAAGGGCAATTATACCTTCCTGACAGGTAAGCTGCCATCGTATTGTCTGAGGCACTTAAAATGGCCAGGATCAGTATTAGTAGGGTGGTGTATATGTCAAATTCAGTCCAAAGACAAGACACAGCAGTTATTCAAAAATAATTTAACTAAAAGCTTTCTAATGAGGTATAAAGATGTTAACTGGATAATAGAAAGCTACTACCACTATACCTAAAGGGACAAAGAGAGGAGTTTCAAATAATCAAAATTTATAAATATAGATATGTGGCTTAATTATGGACTAAATTGTGCCCTTCCAAAATAGAGGGTAAGGGTTGAATCCTTACCCTCTAATGTAATTGTATTTGGAGATAGTCTTTAAGGAGATAATTAAGATTAAATGAGTCCATAAGGGAGAGGCTTAAATTCAATAGGACTATGTCTTTATAAGGAAAAAAAGAGACGTAAAACGTGTGTGCACACAGAGAAAAGACAATGTGAGGACATGCTAGAAGGTGGCCATCTGCAAGCCAGGAAGAGAGGACCCACCAGAAACCAGCCCTGCCACGTCCTTGATATTGGATTCCAGTTTCTATAACTGTGAGCAAATATATTTCAGTTAAGCCACCCAGTCTTTGATATTTTGTTATGGCTGACTGAGCTGAGGAATATAAGCTCTGGGGAGCTGAAATCTAGACTTCAGAGGTGGAGGTCTTACTCATATGAATTCAGAGGAGCAGTTCATTGGGCATCTGACACAATTTTTTAGGATGGATAAAAATCGTGATAATATAAAAAACAGTTCAATATTTAGTAAAGTCAAAATTACCCTGTAAAATTGATTTTTTTTCAGGTTATGCTAGCTGTACTTCCATTGAAAGCAGGAGTCTCTTAAAAATTATATTCAACAATAATTAAATTTTAAAAACAGATATTACATTTTGTTTTATCCACACTAAATTGATTGACATAAAAAGTTTGAAAATAAAATAATACAGAAAGAAAGAAAACATGAAAATATTAACATTTTTAAGATCATGTTTTTTGTAGACATACCTAATATTCAAATATTAATTTTAAGCATGACAATTAGATATGTATTTTAATTTTTGAAAATTATTGCTTTTGATTTTATTTTTATGATATCTAATATTTGTACATATATATGGGATGCATGTGATATCTTGCTACATGCTTAGAATGTGTAATAATTACATTTATGTTATCCATCACTTCAAGTATTTATAATTTTTACAAATTACAAACATTTCAATTCCTCCCTTCTAGCTATTTGGGAATATCCAGTATATTGTTGTTAACTGTAGTCATCCTATTCCACTACAGAACATCAGGACTTATTCTTTTTACAGAACTGTATGTTTGTACGCATTAGCCAATCCTTCTTCAACCCTCTTCCCCCAACACACAGTCTTTCCACTTGTATCTATCATTCTACAATCTACCACCATGAGATCAAATTTTTAGCTCCCACATATGAGTCAGAATATGCAATATTTGTCTTTCTGTGCTTGGCATAACATAATTCCCCCCAGTTTTTACATGTTGCTGAAAATGACATAATTTCATTCTTTTCAGAGCCAAATAGTATTTCGCTGTGTATGTATACCCCGTTTTCTTTATTCGTTAATACTTTGGACACTTAAGTTGATTCTGTATCTTTGCTATTATAAATAGTGCTGCACTAGATGGGGTGCAGGTTTCTTTTTAATATGCAGAGATGTATTTTCCTCGTTAAGACAAATTATAATAAAACAGAGATGCAAATTAAATGGAACAGAAAGCGAAATGTTGTAAAAATTCAGGCAAAGAGTTTTACTGGTAACAAATGCATCCAGCCTAAATAATAATAAGACCAAATTGGAAGATTTAAAGGAAGCTGCCAGAGCACTGACTGCTCTCTGCTGGTAGAAATCCGCCAGTAAATTGGTAAGCCACTAAAATAACAAAAAGTCTGCAATAGAAGTCACACAAATAGCATTAAATATAATGCAAACAATTGTAAATTTTTGAATAGTTGTAAAAATATGTTTTTTAAATTATCACTATAAAAAATTTACAATCACCAGCATCTACGGCAAATTACAGCCTACATTTGGGAGTCTCAGGAAAGCTTTATTCTACGTGTCCCAGGGTATAGGGCAAATGATTCAGAGAATTATAAATCATCAGGTTAACTGGAGTGAACTATAAAGAGTTTAAATATTTTACACAAAATCATTTACAAAAACAAATTCAGATTACATTAGACAACTCTGCCTATAAAAGTTCTTTCCTAAGCAAATATTTATTCTCAGTGTATGTCCTTGTCATCCGGCCACTGGCACATCAATGGTTCCCCTCCTGATTCTCCCTCCCTCCTTCTTTGTTACTTTCTTCTCATCTCACGCTCTTATTAAGAGAGAAAAACAGATTTGCTGATTTTTCTCTTACAAAGCCTTTGCATGCTACCTTTCATTGTTTTGTTTCCTGCCTACATCCAAATCTCATATTAAGTAAATTATTACAAAATATTTTACACCAATGACAATTTCCTTACTTAAAATAAATTGTGATAATAGAAGGGATATGCTGAAATCAGCTCACACAGATTTTGTGGCTGTCTTCCCACCTCTACATTCAGTCATGCCACTTTGGCAACTTTAAAGCAGTGCCTGTGTAGAGGGAAGGAGGGGTAGAGTGAACATTTAGATAACTGAAATGAGTACACTGGGGCTTCTTATTTTCCCTGGAGAGTCAATTGTTTGAACATTTCTCAGTGCAGCACTAAATCCATTTGTTGTTAGGAAATATTAACAATGATGACAGTATTAGCTAACATTTGAAGTTTATTTGGCCTGATATTCTAAATATTTTTTATACCTTAAGCCAGTTAGTACCAAAAATAATCATACAGAGTAGGTAGTAGAATTTCCCATTTTATGAGGTGATTATGCTGAGGTCAGAGATGTTGGAGCTCATTCACCGTAATCCTTCTAGTAAGTGCTAGTATGGGACTATAAAAACTGTCTCACCCAGATTCTGAACATACGCTTAGAATACTAGAAAGGAATGTATGAGAGTCGTGAGACCCGAGTATTAAGTCCCTGTGTTCCATTCTTGCTCTTTGGCCACGGGCATTTTGTTTCCTTCAATCTGAAATGAAGTCTTCTCGACTAAAACTACAGATAAAAAGAATTATCTTACTGGATTGTTTGGAGAATATTTCAATAAAGTTAAAAGTTTTTCATTAATCTAAAACATATAACATATTTGTAATTTTTAGTTAATACTAAAATAAACTATTTTGTCATTTTATTTTACTCATTATTCCTGGTTTTATAACTTGAGTTCTCTTTATATAAAAATATGTGATGATTTTGGACACATGAGAAACAGAATTTTCTTATTTTTCAAAGATTTTGCTATTTGCAGTGGGCTTTAGCTCCTCAAATATATGACCAGTTTTTTTTTTTTTTTTCTAAATAGCTTCTTTTTAAAAAGAAAATATGGTTCTTTTTAAGTTTTAAGTTTAGGGGTACAAAGGCAGGTTTTTTCATAGGTAAACTTGTGTCATGGGGGTTTGTTGTACAGATTATTTTATAGCCCAGGTACTAAGCCTGGTACTACCCATTAGTTATTTTTCCTGATCCCTTCCTCCACCGCAGCTCCATCCCCCTAAAAAGGCCCCAGTGTGTATATACCCCTCTTTGTGTCCATATGTTTTCATCATTTAGCTCCCACTTATAAGTGAGAACATGTGATATTTGGCTTTCTGTTCCTGCATTAATTTGCTGAGGTTAATGGCCTCCAGCTCCAGCCATGTCTCTGAAAAGAACATGATCCCATTCTTTTGTAATTTTAATTTAACTTCCTTTTAAGTTCCTGGCTACATGTGCAGGATGTGCAGGTTTGCTACATAAGTAAACATGTGCCATGGTGATTTGCTCTACCCATCAACACATCATCTAGGTATTAAGCCCAGCATGCATTAACTATTTTTTTCCTGATGCTTTCCCTCAACCCACTCCCAAACAAGCCCCACTGTGTATTGTTTCCCTCCCTGTATTTATGTGTTCACATTGTTCAGCTCCTACTTTTAAGTGAGAATATGTGGTGTTTGGTTTTCTGTTCTTACATTGGTTTTCTGAGGATAATGGCTTCCAGATCCATTCATGTTCCCGTAAAGGACATGTTCTTGTTCCCTTTTATGGCTGCATAGTATTCCATGGTGTATATGCACCACATTTTCTTTCTCCAATCTATCATTAATGGACATTTAGGTTGATTTGTGCCTTTGCTATCATGAATAGTGTATCAATGAACATACGCAAGCATGTATTTTTATAATAGCATGATTTATATTCATCTGGGTGTATACTCAATTATGTGATTGCTGGGTGAAATGGTATTTCTGGTTCTAGGTCTTTGAGGAATTGCCACCCTGTCTTCCACAATGGTTGAACTAGTTTACACTCCCACCAACAGTGTAAAAGTGTTTCTATTTCTCCACATCCTCTCCAGCATCTGTTGTCTCCAGATTTTTTAATGATTGCCATTCTAACTGATGTGAGATGGTATCTCAATGTTGTTTTGATTTGCATTTCTCTGATGAGCAGTGATGATAAGCATTTATTCATATGTCTGTTGGCCTCATATATGCCTTCTTTTGAAAAGTGTCTGTTCACATCCTTCTCCCATTTTTGAATGGGTTTGTTTGTTTTATTCTTCTAAATCTGTTTTAGTTCTTTGTAGATTCTGGATATTAGACCTTTGTCAGATGGGTAGATTGTAAAATTTTTTCCCATTCCATTGGTTGCTTGTTCACTGTAATTGTTTCTTTTGCCTTACAGAAGCTGTGGAGTTTAATTAGATCCCATTTGTCTATTTTGGTTTTTGTTGCCAATGCTTTTGGTGTTTTAGTCATGAAGTCCTTGCCTATGCCTATGTCCTGAATGGTTTTGCGTAGGTTTTCTTCTAGGGTTTTTATGGTGTTAGATCTTATGTTTAGATCTTTAACCCATCTGAAGTGTTCTAACAATCTATTTTAAAATGGTAGCAACTTAATTTCTATCACATTAAAAAACACAACACTCATTTTCTCCCCATTTTATGTTTTTGATGTCACAATTTACATCTTTATATATATATATATATATATATATATATATATATATACACACATATATTTATATATATATCAGCAAGTGATTATAGCTAGTATTAAATACTTGTTTATTTTAACCTTTTTCTAGAGGTAAAAGTGATTTACACACCATAAACAGTGTTAAAGAATTCTGAATTTGTCTGTATACTTGTATTTACCAGTGAGTGTTATATGTTCATTTGAATTCATGTTACTAGTTATCATGATTTCATTTTAGCTTAAATAACTTTCTTTAGTGTTTCTTATAAGACACGTCTAGTAGTAATGAATTGCCTCAGCCTTTTTATCCTTTATTTCTGTTGGACAGCTTTACCAAGTAAATTATTCTTGATGGACAGTTTTTTGTTAGTTTTTTTGTTTGTTTGTTTTTGGTTTTGTTTTTTAGTATTTTGAATGTACCATCCAACTCTGTCCTGGCTTGCCAGGTTTATGGCAAGACATCCACTAGTAGTCTTATATGAATTCATTTGTATGTGGCAAGTCTCTTTTCCCAAGCTGCTTTCAAAATTCTCTTTGTCTTTGATTTTTGATAGTTTGATTAAAATGTGTCTCAGTGAAGTACTCTTTGCGTCGTGACTGTTTGCAAAATGTGGGGCATAATTTACTAGAAAATCTGTCTCTCTTTATGTTTGAGAATTTTTCAGTCATTTTTTTTGAATAAGCTTTTTGACCCTTTATCTCTTCTTTATCTGGAAATCTTAAAATTTGTATATTAATTCTGTTGATATTTTCACATAAATTTGGTAATCTTTCTTCATTTCTGTTTATTGTTTTATTTTTTTCCTTTGATTGGATGATTTCAAGTGATCTGTCTATAGGTTCCTGGATTCTTTTTTCTGTTTGATGAAATCATTTGTTGATTATCTCCACTGAAATTTTCATTTAATTCATTATAGTTGTCAGCTTTGAAATTTCTGTTTGCTTCCTTTTTATATAATTTTTGTCTTTGTTGAACATGTTTCTCCATGATAATTTTCCATTTTCATTGAGTTGTCCATCTGTATACTTTTTAGTACTCTGAGTATTTTTATTTTTAATTCTTTGGTAACTCACAAATCCCTATTTATGGAGCCAGTACTGGAAAATTATGGTGTTATTTTGGTGGTATTATGTTTCCTTGAGTTTCAATGTTCCTCGAAGACTTGCATTGCAATCTTCACAGTTTCAGAAGCAATTACTATCTCCTGTCCTTTATGACTGGATTCAGGAAAGAAACACCTTCACCAGTAAGCCTGGCTAGGTATTCTGAGGTTCTCTTGAAACTTTTCTATAAATACACATGCTCCATACCTCTGTTCCCTCTTGCAGGATAAAATTCTTAAGCTCATATGTCTTTTTGCATCCTGCAAAGGCAGGTCAGGGACTGAGAACTTCCCATTTGTTTTCCCTAGGGCTTTGCCCACAAATGCTCAAGTTTTTGTGTTTTCTTTCAATCCTGCAGAGTCAAGCTGACAGTCTGTCTCTGCTTGTGAACTGTAGATGTTTTTTCTCTAAAGTTGTGCTAGACCTTCTCTTCTGTATTCCTGGACTCCCAAAAAGGTACTCTCATTAGCAGGTGGTGGTCAAAATTAATGCTCCTATGGAAAGACAATGGTAGAAAATTTCTATACCATCATTTTGCTGATGTCACTCTATCTTAAATAGCCTTTTCTTCTTGGTAACATCAGCATTTTAATACAGTGTTATTATAAGTTTTGGTTCCTTATAAACTGGTGTGTTACCTCTGGAACACTAGACTGTTTCTTCTTTGAAAATAGAAATCCCATTTGACCCAGCAATCCCATTACTGGGTATATATCCAAAGGATTATAAGTCGTTCTACTATAAGTACACATGCACACGAATGTTCATTGCAGCACTGTTTACAATAGCAAAGACCTGGAACCAACCCAAATGCCCATCGATGTTAGACTGGACAGGGAAAATGTGGCACATATACACCATGGAATACTATGCAGCCATCAAAAATGATGAGTTTGTGCCCTTTGTAGGGACATGGATGAACCTGGAAACCATCATTCTCAGCAAACTGACACAAGAGCAGAAAATCAAACACCACATGTTCTCACTCATAGGCAGGTGTTGAACAATGAGAACACATGGACACAGGGAGGGGAGCACTACACACTGGGGTCTGTTGGAGGGAAATAGGAGAGGGACAGTGGGGGGTGGGGAGTTGGGGAGACACAGCATGGGGAGAAATGCCAGATATAAGTGATGGGGAGGAAGGCAGCAAATCACACTGCCATGTGTATATCTATGCAACAATCTTGCATGGTTTTCACATGTACCCCAAAACCTAAAATGCAATAAAATTAAAAAAAAAAAAAGAAAATCATAAAAAGCTTAATGTTTCACCTTTTCTCTCTTGTAAGAACTCCTAAAATGTTTGTGTCCCAAAAGCTTCTTGGGGGCAGACATTGCTGATATGCTGCTATGACCATAAATTATTTTGGCTCAAGAGTGTCATTAATAATTTGTTTCTGTGATAATCCTTCAGATTTTATTTTATTAATGTAAGAATGCACTTAGAGTCATCTCCTGATTCATGAGTAACTATATTTCTGTGCAGAGTGTTAGTAAATGTATAGTACTGAATACTTAGGGCCTTACCTTTCAGTAGAACCACGAAACATGTCAGCATGTCTATATGTCTTCAGGATGGCAAATCTTTAGGAACATAGGAATTCAAAGATATATTTTTTCACTCAATGCTTCTAAAAATATTTATAAAATGCTTTTGCCTATTCAACTACCTGTCTCTATAGTGTATCTCCAGGCATAAAATTTTTCATCTTATCAAGTGACTTTTACCAATTTGACAGAATCAAACAATCAAGATAAAACATAGCTTCAGCTTTTAAAAATAATGCCCTAGTTTAGAAGGAATGTATATTGCCCTTTTATTCCAAAATTCTTGTATTGATTTTTTGGTAAAAGTTTCTACATAATTAGTTCTAGTTTTGCTATATGTAATGTCTGTTTATTTTGCCATAATAATGTTTGTCAAAACATTATTCATTCTTCTAATGTGATTATTATAAGATATTTAAAAATAATGCTCAAACATTGTATTAAAACCACTGGTATCATTGATGCAATTGCAAGACCATTACCATTCTTTATTAATTACTTTATTTCATTTCACTGAACATTATTTCCAAAATGTATGGGTTTTTTTAACATGTAGAATATAAACTCATGAATAGAGACCATGAATCTAGATACTGTTTTATTTATCATTTTATATTATTTTAAGTTGGCACAAAAATGTCCATCAGATTAATTATGGACAGATCTTACATAGAGCCCAGAATACTTATTTCACATGTGGAAAACAAATAAGTAAACCACAGATTAAAGTAAGTTATTCAAAGTCATAAGTTAATTATTTGTCAGTATCTACAGGCTAATTTAAGTTTCTCAATTATAAGTTCATTATGTTTCAATAGCACCAGTGCAATTAAATAAATCATGGAAACCAATAACTAGTTAACACCCTTGCAAAATCCACCTTTACTATGATGCAGCCTTGTTTGAAACTCTATAGATACAGCCACAGACACACTAAAAGATATTGTTTATCCCCATGGTAGTAGCTATAAACATTTTGTTTCCTTATCTGTCACTGAGCATGTGAGTCAAATGTCAGTGTAAGTAGTAATATCAGTATACTAATAAAATGAATTGTATAGTAAGTTAAATAAATCCATAAGAAGGAAGCCAGTGAAATAAACACAGTAGTTAATTAAACAATGATTTTTTTTTTTTAAGGCCAGGCTGGGCACTGTGGCTTATGCCTGTAATTCCAGAACTTTGAGAGATCGAGGCAAGTGATAACATGAGTTCGGGAGATCAAGACCAGCCTAGCCAACATGGTGAAACCCCGTCTCTACTAAAATTACAAAAATTAGCTGGGCGTGGTGGCAGGCACCTATAATCCCAGTTGCTTGGGAGGCTGAGGCAGGAGAATCACATGAACCCAGGAGGTGGAGATTACAGTTAGCCAAAATCATGCCATTGCTCTCCAGCCTGGGAGACAAAAGCAAGACTCATCTTAAAAAAAAAAAATTTCCAAGAAGATCAATAAATGGAGACCTCATTTGTTGTAGCAGAGCCTAAAAGGGTGAAATATTTTGCTCTGGTAACATATTCAAAGGTTTAACGCACTCTTTATGGGTAACACATTTTAAAAATAAACACAATTTAGGTAAAATATGACAGAGTGAAGAAACTTTTATTCCATTTTTATAATTCATAAGAAATTACAAAAATATTGAATAATAAAGGCAAACAATATATTTCCTATTAAACTGGATATAAAACTAACTAAAGCCTCAGATTATGAACTGTAAATTATCTATACAGTGAACATATACAATGGGGGATACTGGGATCCTATACCTACAACTTAAGATTTTACACATCACATATGTATCCATAAAAGTATATAATATATTGGGTGGGCATTGTGGGTCATGTCTGTAGTCCCAGCACTTTGGGAGGCTGAGGTAGGTGGATCATGGGGTCAGGAGTTCCAGACCAGGCTGACCAACATGGTGAAATCCCCATCTCTACTAAAAGTATAAAAATTAGCCAGACCTGGTGGTACGCACATGTAATCCTACCTACTCAGGAAGCTGAGACAGGAGAATCACTTGAACCTGGGAGGCAGAGGTTGCAGTGAGCTGAGGTTGTGCCACTGTACTCTAGGCTGGGTTACAGACCAAGGCTCTGTCTCAACGACAACAAAAAAGTATACAATAGAGTCTTTAAATTTTCATAAAATTTACTGTTAATAAAAAATGGGTTTAAGAGTATGTGTGGATGAGGAAGAATGTTGATTGTTCAAATTTATTAGTCCGGGTAACAGAATTGTATATACTTTTTGCTATGTGACTTCTAATAGAATAGACAGAGTATATACACTCACCACTTTGACTTTGGGTTTTACCATGATTCTTGTTTTAACCATTGAATTGCTAGCAAACGTGACTCTGACAGATGCTTTAAATGTAGTTTTGTGGTGGTCCTTGCAGTTGTCTAGCTGCTTCTTATCCCCCATGCAGCTGCCGCCCTCACTCAGGCTGTTTTGACACACTATCTTAGTCCACTGCTTTTTCTACTCTTTTCACTTTGGAAACCCTTCTCACTCAGCCAGAGTTCACATACTCTGCACTTCTCACTTTTCATCCAACACTCTTCATCTATTCCATAAACAGGCTACCTAGCTTCCACATCCTGCACCTTGTTACCCCACTCATAGCACAGTATTTCTAACCATAGTTCCACTCAGCCACTTTCTAGACCGCTCCTATTTAGTCCTCAACACCATGATCAGGGCCATGACAAGACACCTTCCAGTGATTTGGTGGGATATTACCTTGCTAGACCATTAGTCCTACATAACAACATAATTAATTTTTTAGAAGGAAATGGAAAAAATAAGGTGGGGAGAACAGGGGAAGATAAACAGCTATGGTATGGTTTTGAGTAAGATTGGGACAGGACATTGTCTCATATTTTAAAAGATGACACAGCAAGGAAAATCCAAAACTGAAGTGAGGTGATTGAGACAGGATGATGCCTTGGATAGTGTGTTAGTATGAAGAATGTGAGCAAAACATGGTTTCTGAACATCTTTTAAAGGAAAAGACAAAAGTATTAGCTGATGGATTTTGAAAGAAAGAGAGCAGTAAGAGATGACACTAAAAGTATTTTTAGTGTCTTAAAAACCTGGATGTTTACAATTGCTATTTACTGACATGGCAACCACTGAAGGAAAATTAGTTTTGAGAGAAATTTCAAGAATCTGGTTTTGAACATATTAAATCTTTCAAGTGTATTTTGTATTTGAGAGGAGCTGTCGATTGTACAGAGGAATATGTAAGACTGAAGATTAGAAATAGCCCAAAGCTTAAATTATGAGTTAAAAATAAAATTATCTGTACTTAACCTCACTTGAAACAATGGGTTTGTCCATGTAATATAAAAAAATGACTAACGAAGATAAAGAAGACAGATAAAATAGTAACTGGAACATTATGAGAAGGAAAAAATACAAAAACTGCCAGAAATATGTTTAAGCCCTGTATTTGTCTGTTCTCACAGTGCTATAAAGAGCTACATGTGATAAAGGTAATTTACAAAGAAAAGAGGTTTAATTATCTCATGGTTCTGTAGTCTGTATAGGCTTCTGCTCCTGTGGAGGCCTCTGGAAACTTATACTCATGGTGGAAGGCAAAGGGGAAGCACATATTCACATGGTCAGTAGAAAAGAGAAAGAAAGCAAAAGGAGAGTTGCTACACACATTCGAACAATCAGACTTTGTGACAACTCTATTTGATGAGACAGCACTAGGGAGATGGTGCTCAACCATTAGAAACCACTCCCATAATCCAATCACCCTCCACCGAACCCAACATACAACATTGGGAATTATAATTCAACAGGAGATTTTGGTGGGGACACAGAGATAAACCATATTATTCCAACCCCATTATCTCCTGAATCTCATGTTCTTCTCACATTTCAGAACACAATCATGCATTCCCAACAGTCCAAGTTTAAAGACTCATCTGAGCCAAGGGAAGTCCCTTTTACATATGAGCCTGTAAAATAAAAAAACAAGTCAGTTACTTTCAAGGTACATTTAGGGTACAGGCATTGGGTTAACACTGCAGTTTCAAAAGGGAGAAATTGGCAAAAGCAAAGGGGCTACAGGCCCACTGTAAGCCTGAAACCCAGCAGGGCAGTCACTGGATGTTAAAGCTCCAAAATAGTCTCCTCTGAGTTTATGTCTCACATCCAGGACATGCTGATGCAAAGGGTGAGCTTCCACAGCCTTGGGCAGCTTTGTCCCTGTGGCTCTGAAGAGTACAGCCCCTGCAGCTGCTTTCATAGGCTGGCACTAAATGCCTGTGGCTTTTCCAGGCACATGGTGCAGACTGTAGGTGAATCTACCATCCTGGGTAAATTCTGGTGGCCCTCTTCTCACAGCTCCACTAGGAAGTGCTTCAGTGGGGTCTCTATGTGAGGGCCCCAATTCCACATTTCTCTTCCACACTGCCCTACTAGAGGTTCTCCATGAGGGCTCCACTCCTGCAGCAAGCTTCTGGCTGAATGTCCATGTATTTTCATACATCCTCTGAAATCTAGACAGAGGCTCCAAAGCCTCAAGTCTTGCCCTCTTCACACCTGTAGGCTTATCACCACATGGAAGATGGCAAGCTATCTTATGCCTTGAACCTTCTGGAGCAGCAGCCTGAGACTTTGTATTTGGGGACCTTTTAGCCAAGGGTAGAGATGGAGTGGCTGGAATTCTGGGCACCATGTTCCAAGGCTATACAGAGTAGCAGAACCCTGGACCTGTCCCACAAAACCACGTTTTTCTTGTAGACTTCTGAGCCCATGATGAGAGGGGCTGCCATGAAGGTCTCTGAAATACTTTAAGAAATTTTCCTCATTGTCTTGGCTATTAACATTTGACTCTTCTTTACTTATACAATTTTCTGTAGCCTGCTTATAGTTTTCCCTAGAAAATGGATTTTTCTTCCTTACCATAAGGTTAGACTTAAAGTTTTCCAAATTTTTGTGCTCTGCTTCCCTTTTAAATATACGTTCCAGTTACAAATAATCTTTTTGTTCATGTATATGAGCATATACTGTTAGAAGCAGCCAGGTCTCACCTTGAATTGTTTTTTGCTTAGAAATTTCTTTCACCAGATACTCCAAATTATCACTCTCAAGTTCAAAGTTCCACAGATCTCTAGAGCAGGGTCACAATGCTGCCAGTATGTTTGCTAAAGAATAGCAAGAGAGAGCTTTACTACAGTTATCAACAAGTTCCTCATCTCTATCTGAGACCACTTCAGCCTGGACTTCATTTTCTATATCACTATTGGCATTTTGGTTACAATAATTTAATACCTTTAAAAGTTTCAAACTTTCTCTCATCTTTCTGTCTTCTTCTGAGCCCTCCAAACTGTTCCAACCTCTGCCTGTTACACAGTTCCAAAGTTGCTTTCACATTTCAGGAATCGTTATAGCAATGTCTCACTCCCTTTGCCCATTTTCTGTATTAGTCTATTCTCACATTGCTATGAACCACCTGAAACCAAGTGATTTATAAAGAAAAAGGCTTAATTGGCTCATGTTCTATGGTTGTACAGGCTTATGCTTCTGGGTAAGCCTCAGAAAACTTGTATACATCTTTGTACTGTCCTAGACTTTGAAAAGTACTAGCTTTAGTGGTTCCTCATTTAGAATGCAGCTGCCTTTTGAATATTTGTATCTCTATATCCATATAATGATTCTATCTATATTCATTATGTTAAATACATATCCATTTGTTTTTGATTTGTTAAATAAAATTCAGCGTTAATTTCTAATTAAAATATCAAAAAAATTATATTGTTTTTAGGACTTATTGTTTTTTTTTAATTTATTGATAGAGTTCATAATATTCATACATTCCTAACAGTGAATATAACCTTTGGATTACGTGAAATATATATTTATATTTATATATGTATGGAATTTCTGAATGAAAATTGGCAAAATTTTAATAAGACTTTTGTGTTGTGTTTATTATTAAGCTGAATTTATAATGTCAATTTTCATGTGTTAATTGGGCTACTTTTGACAAATTTTGGTATCTATATGAAGTTTGAATGCAAAAACTAATTTCAATCTTTTGTGACTTTTTTGTGGTCTTACATATTTTGAATAACATCAGAATTATTTCTTTATTCATATTTGAAAATATTTAGCAGAGAAATAATCCAGATTTGATATGGTTTGTCTCTGTATCTCCACCAAAATCTCCTATTGTAATTCCCGAGGTTGGAGGTAGGGCCTTGTGGGAGGTGACTGGATTGTAGCGGCCGGGGGTTTCTAATGGTTTATCATCATCTCCCTAGTGCTGTCTGATGGTGGAGTTGTCGTAAGATCTAGTTGTTTGTAACACCTTCCCCTTCACTTTCTCTCTCGCTCGATGGGCACGTGAAGAAGTGCTTGTTTCCCCTTCACCTTCCACCATGATTGTGGAAAAGGCTCAAGAATATGCATGGGGTGTAAATGAAAATGAATTTGCAACTCCATTGAAGGAGAGCAAAAGGAACTTGAATCTAGAAGTCATAAAGAACAAGACCAATAAATTTGACTATATAAAATACTTCCTTCTTCATAGGAAAGTTACTAAGATATTGCACCTTTTCAGTTTCTATGACAAAGCAGTAATTTCTTAAATGCACAAAGTACTTTTCAGATTAACAATACAATATAAAAATAGAAAAAATATAAGTAAGTCATATATTTGTATCAAATGTACAAACCAGTTAAAAACTAGTTATATGCATGTATTGTCTAAGTTATATTGTCTAGTTAACATTGTTGTACAAAGGGCAATTTTCTAATTTAGCTAACGTACTTGCACAGATAACATTTGTGTAAGGTGCTGTGATTGGGAAAAGCTGGATGAAGAGTACACTAAAACGTTCTGTACTATTTTTGAAAATGGAAAGTTCATAATAATTCAGTTTAAAAGTTTAAAAAATTTAACATGCTGTCATATAGAATGATAAGCAATATAATTTAGAGCATAAAATCGTTTATCTCTCTCTTGTGTATTTGTGTGTGTGTGTGTGTGTGTGTGTGTATAAGTCTCTTCTCATGCTGCTAATAAAGACATACTGGAGACTGGGTAACTTATAGAGGAAAGAGGATTAATTGACTCACAGTTGGGTATGGTTTGGGAGGCCTTAGGGAACTTATAATCATGGCAGAATGAGAAGAAAATACATCATTCTTCACATGGTGGCAGGAGAGAGAAGTGCAGAGAAAAGTGGGGGGTCCTCACAATTCAAAACACAATTAATGGCCTTCAACTGTAACTCATTCCAGCATTAACTCAAAAGTTCAATTCCAAAGTCTCATCTGGAATAAGGTGACTCTTTTCTGCCTAAAAGCCTGTAAAATCAAAAGCAAGTAAGTTACCTCCTAGATACAATGGGAGTATAGTTACTGGGTACATAAACCCATTCCAAATAGAAGAAATTGACCAAAACAAAAGAGCTACCAGTCTCATGCAAGTCCAAAATCCAATGATGCAGTAATTAAGTTTTTAAGCTCTGAAATAATCTCTTTTTACTCCATGTCTCATATCCAGGGCACACAGATCCAAGACATAGGCTCTCACAGTGAACAGCTCTGCCCTTGTGGCTTTCCAGGGTACAGCTTCCCTTTTTGCTGCTGTCGTGGGCTGGCATAGTGTCTGCAGCTTTTCCAGGGTCATGGTGAAAGTTGTTGGTGGATCTGCCATTCTGGGGTCTGGAAGATGGTGGCCTTCTTCTCACAGCTCCACTGGGAAGTGCAAGAGTGACAACTCTGCGTGGGGGTTCCAACTCTATATTACCTTCTTTTTAAATTGTACTTTAGGTTCTGTGATACATGTGCAGATCATGCAGGACTGTTGCATAGGTACATAAATGGTAAGGTGGTTTGCTGCATCCATTGCCCCATCACCTATATCTGGTACTATTTCCCACATTGTCCCTCTCCACCCTCCCCACCCTCCCCACCCACTGCTGTCCCTCTTTAGCCCCCCCAGCTGACCCCAGTGTGTGATGCTCCTCTCCCTGTGTCTATGTGTTCTCACTGTTAAACAACCACTTGAGAGTGAGAACATGCGGTGTTTTATCTTCTGTTCTTGTGTCAGTTTGCTTAGAATGATGGCTTCCAGATTCATCCATGCCCCTATGAAGGACATGAACTCCGTTTTTTATGGCTGTGTAGTACTCCATGATGTATATGTGCCACATTTTCTTTATCCAGTATATAGTTGATGGACATTTGGGTTGGTTCCAAGTCTGCTATTGTAAACAGTGCCACAATGAACATACGTGTGCATGTGTCTTTAAAATAGAACTATTTATAATCCTTTGGGTATATATCCAGTAAGGGGATTGCTGGATCAAATGGTATTTCCGTTTCTAGATTCTTGAGGAATTGCTACACTGTCTTCCACAATGGTTGAACTAGTTTACAGTTCCACCAACTGTGTAAAAGTGTTCCTATTTCTCCACATCCTCTCCGGAATCTGTTGTCTCCAGATGTTTTGATGATTGCCATTCTAACTGGCATGAGATGGTATCACAATGTTGTTTTGATTTGCATTTCTCCAATGACCAGTGATGATGGGCATTTTTTCGTGTGTTTGTTGGCCTCATATATGTCTTCTTTTGAAAAATGTCTGTTCATACCCTTCTCCCACTTTTGAATGGGTTTGTTTGTTTTTTTCTTGTAAATCTGTTTTAGTTCTTTGTAGATTCTGGATATTAGCTCTTTGTCAGATGGTTAGATTGTAAAAAATTTTTTCCATTCTGTTGGTTGCTGGTTCATGCCAATTATTGTTTCTTTTGCTGTACAGAAGCTTTTACCTACTATTATCGTGCAGGAGCCTAAGTCTCTTTGTAGGTTGTTAAGAACTTGCTTTATGTGTCTGGGTGCTCCTGTATTGGGTGCATTTATATTTAAGACAGTTAGCTCTTCTTGTTGTATTGATCATTTTACCATTATATAATGCCCTTCTTTGTCTCTTTTGATTTGTGTTGGTTTAAAGTCCATTTTATCAGAGACAAGGATTTCAACCCCTGCATTTTTTTCTCTCTTGATTTGCTTGGGAAATCTTCCATCCCTTTATTTTGAGTCTATGTATGTCTTTGCATGTGAGATGGATCTCCTGAATGAAGCACACCAATGGTTCTTTGTTTTTTATCCAGTTTGTCAGTCTGTGTCTTTTGATTGGAGCATTTAGTCTGTTTACATTTAATGTGAGTATTGTTATGTGTGAATTTGATCCTGTAATTTTGTTACTGGTTGGCTGTTTCGCCCTTTGTTTGGTGCAATTTCTTCATTGCGTCATTGGTCTTTACCATTTGGTTCTTTTTTGCAGTGGCTGGTACTGGTTGTCCTTTTCCATGTTCAGTGCCTCCTTCAGGAGCTCTTGTAGGGCAGGTCTGGTACTGATGAAATCTCTCAGCAATTGCTTGTTCATAAAGGATTTTATTTCTTCTTCACTTATGAAGCTAAGTTTGGCTGGATATGAAATTCTGGGTTGAACGTTCTTTTCTGTAAGGATTTTGAATATTGGCCCCCACTCTATTCTGGCTTGTAGGGTTTCTGCCAAGAGATCCACTGTGAGTCTGATGGGCTTCCCTTTGTAGGTGACCCAACCTTTCTCTCTGGCTGCCCTTAGCATTTTTTCCTTCATTTCAATCCTGGTGAATCTGACAATTATGTGCCTTGGGGTTGCTCTACTTGAGGATTATCTTTGTGGTGTTCTCTGTATTTCCTGTATTTTTGTTGGCCTGCCTTGCTAGGTTGGGGAAGTCCTCCTGTATGATATCCCGAAGAGTGTTTTCCAGCTTGGATTCATTCTCCACATCATCTTCCGGTACACTGATCAAGCGTAGATTAGGTCTTTTCACATTATCCCATATGTCTTGGGGGTTTGTTCATTTATTTTCACTCTTTTTTCTCTTTTCTTGCCTTCTCATTTTATTCCATTGAGTTGATCTTCAATCTCTAATATCCTTTCTTCTGCTTGATCGATTTGGCTATTAAAGCTTGTATATGTTTTGCTAAGTTCTTGTACTGCATTTTTCAGCTACATCAAGTCGTTTATGTTCTCTGAGCTAGTTATTCTAGTTTGCATTTTGTGTAACCTTTTTTCAAGGTTTTTAGTTTCTTTGCATTGGGTTAGAACATGTTCCTTTAGCTCAGAGAAGTTTGCTATTGCCCACCCTTTGAAGCCTGCTTCTGTCAATTTGTCAAATTTGTTCTCCATCCTGTTTTATTCCCTTCCTAGTGAGGAGTTGTGATCCCTTGGTGGGGGAGAGGTGTTCTGGTCTTTGATGGTTTCATCCTTTTTCTGCTGGTTTCTTCCTATCTTCCTGGATTTATCTAACTTTGATCTCAGGTGGCTGCTTAGGGAGGAGGACTTTCCTTTGTTTGGCTGCAGAGGTGCTGCTAGGCTGCCTCAGTTTCAGTGGAGCTGCTGCGTGTATTTCCTGTGTCTTTTGTTTACTCAGGAAGATTAAGCCCGCCTTTGCAATGATGGCTACCCTCCCCCCACCACTCCGAGCTTGATCATTCCTGGTCACACTATAACTGATGTACTGGCTATGAAACTCTCGATTGAGAGGGCTTCAGCCTGCCAGGCTTTTTCAGAAAGAGACCCGCCCAGCCATGGCCCAATTCCCTGCTTTCAGTTCCCCTTCTTTCTGGAGGGTGGGTAGCTCTATCCTGCAGGCTTTCTTATCATCAGCAACTAGATCTGCCTAGATCTGTGCCCACAACACTGGGCACTGGGCAGAGTTGCTGCTCAGCCATGTTCAGGCAGCTCGTGGGCGCTTTTCATCCTGATGAAGATATCCTGTTCTGTTGGTTGTAGAGGGCTTGGGTGAAGAACAATATCCAAACCAGAGCCCCAGAGGGGGAGACTCCCCGATCCCCTGGTCAGTTGCATGCACCTCCTGGTGGGGCAGTGCCTGACCCTGCCTCAACTTGCCCTTTTTGGGTTATACCCACTGTCCAACCAGACCCACAACATGAACCTGGAACTACCTCATTTGGAACTGCAGAGACCACTTGGCTTCTGCGTCTCTCTTGATGTGAAATGCATTCCAGAGCTGCCTGTGTTCGGCCATCTTGGAACTCTCCCCCCACCATATTACCTTCAATCAGGGCAGAGGTTCTCCATGAGGGATCCACCTCTGTAGCACACTTTTGCCCTGACATCAAGGTATTTTTATACATCCTGTGAAATCTAGGTGTAGGTTCCCAAACCTCAATTTTTCAATTCTGTGCAGCCACAGGCTCAATATCACATGGAGGCTGCCAAGGTTTGGGGCTTGCATCCTCTAAAGCCATGGCCCAAGCTGTACCTTGGCCCCTTTTAGCAACATCTGGAGCAGCTGGAATGCAGGGCACCAGTCCCTAGGCTGCACACAGCAGGGGATCACTGAGCCCTGCCTACCAAACCAATTTTTTCTCCTACACCTCCATGTCTGTGATAGGAGGGGCTGCCATGAAAATCCCCGACATGTCCTGGAGACATTTTCCCCATCGTCTTGGCAATTAACCTTTGTCTTCTCATTAGCGTTCAGTGTGCATGAATTTCTTCCCAGAAAATGAGATTATCTTTTTTATCATATTGTCAGGCTGCAAGTTTTCCAAATTTTTATGCTCTGCCCCCTCATGAATGCTTTGCCACTTAGAAATTTTTGCCACTTAGAAATTTCTTCTGCCAGATACTCTAAATTATCTCTCTCAAATTCAAAGTTCCTCAGATATCTATGACAGGTGTAAAATGGCACCAGTTTCTTTGCATAGAAAGAGTGACTTTTACTCCAATTCAGAACAAGTTTCTCATTGCCATTGAGACCAGTTCATCCTGGATCTTATTGTCCATATCACTATTCACATTTTGGTCAAGTCTCTAGAAATTTTTAAACTTTTTCTTATCTTCCTGTATTCTGAGCCCTCTAAGACTCTAGAAATTTCTAAAGTTTCTAATATTTTTCTGTCTTCTTCTGTGCCCTCCAAACTGTTTCAACATTTGCCTATTACATGGTTCCAAAGTTGCTTCCACATTTTCGGGTAACTTTACAGCAACATTCCATTCTACTGATACTAATTTACTGTATTAGTCTGTTCTCACACTGCTAATAAAGACATACTTGAGACTGGATAATTTATAAAGGAAAGATTTTTAATTGACTCGCAGTTCATCATGGCTGTGTTAATGGTGGAGGGTGTCCAGGTTCTTGGAGTCTTGAACAAAGAATTGAACAAAACACACAAACAGGAAAGAATGAAGGGTTTTACTGAAAATGAAAGTACACTTTACAGTGAGGGAGCAGGGTGGACCATAGTAGATCAAAGGCCCCATTACAAAATTTTTGAGAGTTTACATACCCCCTAGGGGATTCCATTGGTTACTTCAGGTATGCTCTATGTAAAGGGAGAGAATGAAGTAAAGTTACAAAGTCATTTATGTCATATGCCCTATGGGGAGAATATTTCCTACTATAGCTTAAGTGTGAATCAGCCTTCTGTACCCTGCCTCCAGACTCTGTTTTCCTCCCTCAGCTGGGGATGCCTCAGGAAACTTTCAATCATGGCAGTAGGGAAAGCAAACACATCTTCAGATGGCAGCAGGAGAAAGAAGTTCAGAATGAAGTGGAGAGAAGATCTTAAAACCATAAGATCTTGTGAGAACTCAGTATCACAAGAACAGCATGCAGGTAACCGCCACCATGCTTCAATTACCTCCCACCAGTCAACCCCATGACACACGGGGATTATGGAAATTACAATTCAAGATGAAATTTGGGGGGGGCACACCCAAATCCTGTATAATATATATGTATATATATATATAGTGTGTGTGTGTGTGTGTGTATGTATTACATGGGGGGTATATATATATACCATTACTATGTTGAATCATCTGTGGTAAACCAATCCCCTGTATGATAATTAATAAAGGTTAAAGTACTTATTTTAAAACTGAAACTTGAATTAAGCTGAATTAGTCAGGGTTCTCTAGAGAGACAGATCTAATAGGGTATGTGTATATATGAAAGGGAGTTTATTAAGGAGAATTGACTCACATGATCACAAGGTGAATTCCCAGGATATGCTGTCTGTAAGCTGTGGTGGTAGACAGCCATAGTGGCTCAGTCTGTGTCTAAATCCTCAGAAGTATGGAAGCTCACAGTGCAGAATTCGGTCTGTGTCTGAATTCCCAAGAGCCTCTGGCAAACCAATGGTGTAAGTTTAAGGGTTTAAAGGCCAAAGAACCTGGAGGCCGATGTTCAAGGACAAGAAGCATAAAGCATGGAAGAATGATGAAAGTCAGAAGACTCACCAAGCCAGCTTATCCCATCTTCTTCCACCTGCCTTGTTCTAGCTTGCCTGTCAGCAAATTTGATTGGGCCTACACACACTGAGGGTGGGTCTGCCTTTCCCAGTTCACTTATTCACATGCTAATCCCCTCTGGCAAGACCTTCGCAGAAACATCTAGAAACAATACTAGCTCTCTAGACATCCTTCAATCCAATCAATTGACTCCTAAAATTAAACATCACAAGTCCATGTCTTGTTAATTTGAACTCCTATACATCTCATGAAATCATACTTAATCTTCAAATAAGACAATAATCAGGTCACAATTACACCTAACATAATATGGCTATCCTTCATACAACCAGAAGTGCATTAAACCTTAATCTAAATGCTGTTACATAAAGTTAACAACACTTAAATGCTGATATGAAGTCTTTAAATTTTCTTTCACATGTTAAAGAGAAAAGAAAGAAAATAAAATGAAGATTTTTTTGTATAAGTATATGCATGCACAAACATATTTTTAAGCAAATAAGGAGGTAGTACTCATGAAAACTACACTTTTCATTTCAGCAACTGGTCACATGATCATAGCTGGTATTGATAACTACCGTTTTCTACTGCCATTGTGTATTCCCTTTGCCTTCAGCAAGGATCTCAACAGTCATGATTTTTTACCTGTTGGAGTGACCCAACCTTCATTCCTGAAAAGTCTGAACCACTTGTAGTCCTGCCTGAATTGGGTCATTGTAGTTTTTCATTGACCTTAATTACAGGGCATGGTAATACTAAGAGACACCCTAAGGGATCTCGTGTATTTTGCACATAGCCTTTCTCACCCCTGTTGTGTGAGGGGTAGACTGGTTTCATCTTGATCGTCCAGTCCTATCATCCCAGTCAACAATGTAACTCCCTTCTTAACCTGTTGACTTAGAGGTAGGAGGACCCCAAAGTGGCCAGGTGGCAATCCTAACTTCCAGTTTAATGGAATTATTGTTGTATCTCCTGGCGGCAACATTTCTCTCTCTGGATCTAAGACCTCCAGGCCAGGAGAACATGATGTCACAGGAAAAAAGCCAACATTTTGCTAGAGGGTCACTAGCAAAAGAAAAAAAAATGTGGAATGGTGCCACTTCCACTTCCAGCCCTCGTTTGTTGGACCAGTAAGTCCTGGCTATGGAAGAGGCAGCCTCATATATTGGACACTGATTCAGAGCATAGACAGCCCTCTGGAAACCTTTGCCTCAGCCCTGCAAACTATTGTCACCTAATTGGCATTGAAATATTGACTTCAAGAGGTTATTCTATCATTCTATTAATCCTATCAAGTTGCTTCAGAATGATGAGGAACATGGTAAGGCCAGTGAATTTCATGAGCATGAGCCCACTGCCACACTTCTTTAGCCATAAAGTGAGTGCCTTCGGTGAGAGGCAATGCTGTGTTGTGATGAAGGATAAGGCATTCTGTGAGCGTACAGATCATAGTCTTGGCAGAAGCATTGCATGCAGGTTAGGTAAACCCATATCTGGAATAAGTGTCTCTTCCAGTGAGGACAAACCACTGCTCTTTCCATGATGTAAGTGGTCCAATATAATCAACCTTCCACCAAGTAGCTGGCTGATCACTAGGAATGGTGCAACATTGAGGGTTCAGTGTTGGACTCTGCTGTTGGTAAATTGGGAACTCAGCAGTATAGCCAGGTCAGCCTTGGTGAGTGGAAGTTCATGTTACTGAGCCCATGTATAACTTCTATCCCTGCCACCATGGCCACTTTTTTTGTGCTTGTTGGACAATGACAGGTGTGTCTGGGGAAAGAGGCTGAGTGGTGCCCACAGAGCAAGTCATTCTATACATTTGATTATTATCATTCTCCTCTGCTCAGGTCACTCTTTGATGAACATTCACATGGAACACAAATATCTTCAATCTTCTAGCACTCAGAGAGGTCCATCTACATACCTCTTTCCCAGATTTCTTTGTCACCAATTTTCCATTCATGCTACTTCCAATTCCCTGATCATTCAGCCAAACCATTTGCCACAGCCCGTGAATCAGTATATAATTGCACATTTGACCATTTCTCCTTCCAAGCAAAGTGCACAACAAGGTGCACTGCTCAAAGTTCTGCCCATAGGGAAGATTTCTCCTCACCACTGTCCTTCAGAGGTGTCCTATAAAGAGGCTGTAGTGCTGCAGCTGTCCACTTCTGAGTGGTGCCTGCAAATTGTGCTGAACACCTGTAAACCAGGCCCTAGTCTTCTGTTCCTTTGTCAGTTGATCATAGGGAACTCTCCATGAGCCCATTGGTGCAGGATAGGAAAGAAGAGGCAGGGTGGTAGGAATGGGAATCATGGGCATTTGAGCCACTTTTTTATGTAACTTACTTATGCCTTCAGGACCTGCTCAAGCCTGATTACATATATGCAACTTCGATTTGATAATGGAATGCTGCTGTGCACCCCCAACTTTATGGCCAGATGGGTCAGAAAGCCCTCGGTTCATGATAGGCAGTTCATATTGGATGGTAACTTTGTGACACATGGTCAAACATTCAGTTTCTTCCAAGGCCCGGTAACAGATCAAGAGGAGTGTCTCAAAAGGACAGTAATTATCTGCAGAAGATGGCAGGGCCTTGCTCCAAAATCCTAGAGGCCTCCACTGTGATTCACCTATGGAAGCCTGCCGAAGGCTCTAAACAGCATCTCTGTGATGGTTAATGTTACATGTAAGTTGATTGAATTGAAATATGCAAACTGTTGTTCCTGGGTGTGTCTGTGAAGGTGTTGCCAGATATTAATACTTGAGTCAGAGGCAGACTCATCCTCAATCAGGGTGAGCACCATCCAATCAATTGCCAGTGTGGCCACAATGAAGGAGGCAGAAGAAAGTGGGAGAGACGGACTTGCTGAGTCATCCAGCCTTCATCGTTCTCCTTTGCTGGATTCTTCCTTCTCTCAAACTCCATGTTCTTCAGGTTTTGGACTCTTGGACTTACACCAGTGATTTGCCAGGGGCTCTCGAACCTTTGCCACAGACTGAAGGCTGCTTTGCCAGCTTCCCTGCTTTTGAGGCTTTGGAACTCGGACTCAGCCACTACTGGCTTCCTTGCTCCTCAGCTTACAGACGGCCTGTCATAGGACTTCACCTTGTAATTGTGTAAGTCAATTCTCCTTAATAAATTTCTTTTTATATATAGATATAGTCTGTTAGTTCTGACCCTCTAGAGGACCCTGACTAGTACAATACGTATCTTCCTCTGAAACCTTAAGCACCATTGAATCTGCTTGGGTCCTATGGCCCAAGTGGCAGAGCAGCTTGCACAGCAGCCTGGACCTGCTGCAGAGCCCTCTTCTGTTCTGGACCTCACTCAAAACTGGCAGCCTTTCAGATCACTGGACAAATTTGGCTAACAAACTTGCTAAGGCACCAAAGGCTTAAGAGGCCAGAATTCTAAATACAAGTATCTAGAGATTAGACGAATATTCACAGTTCCTTTTTCTCAAGCCATTTCTTCAATTTTAATAAGTGACAGAGACATGGGGAAAATCAATAACTTCTAGTTCTAGTACAGTGCTGAGGGAGAGTGGGTTTCAAAGATTAAAGCCCAACTTTGAATCAGATCAATTGCTGATTGGTTTAAGATCATCAGCCTCCTACTGCATTTTCTAGTCTCTAGTAACTTGAAATTATCTTTAGAGAAGCAATGCCACCTGGACCCTCAAATTTTCTTTAAAATTTTTATACTTAATATGAAATATATTAAAATTATACCAAGCAAAACTCATAACTAGAAAACAAAAGGGAAAAGCAAATAATAGTCACAAACCTGTAAGTTATTGAAAATTTCATTCCATAATTAAATATGTACATGGACTAGAGTAAAAAGTAAATTAAACTCTACATAAAGAATCAGATGATATTATTATAATAAAAAATAACTAATATGAAGAATATAATGGTCAGGTGTGACGGCTTATGCTATAATCCCAGCACTTTAGGAGGCTGAGGTGAGTAGATTGCTTGAGCCCAGGCATTTGAGAACACCTGGGCAACTCAGCAAAACATTGTTTCTACACCAAAATAATAACGTAGCCGGGTATAGTTGTATGTGCCTGTAGTTCCAGCTTCTAGATAGGCTAAGAGACAGAAGGATCACTTAAGCATGAGAGGTTGAGGCTGCAGTGAGCTGAGATCATGCCACAGCACTACAGCCTAGGCAACAGAGTGAGACCCTGTCTCAAAATATACATATATATATATATATATATAAAGGAATGTAATAAATAGCCTTCATTACTAATTGATCATCAATGAATGGATGATTAGTAAACTGAACAGCAGAAAAAGTATGAAGACTGAAGTATGTTGAGAAAAGAATTTTAAAAGCCCCAAAATGACTGCAGGTGACTTACAGGGCACAATAAGGAAATTTAACTCATAGAAAATTTGAGTACTGTGTACAATGATCAATGAAGAGATAAAGAGTGAGGGTGAGAGTGACAGTGAGGTGGGGCGAGAGAGAGAGAGAGAGAAATAAAACATAAAGAGAATTAGATAGAAGCAATATTTTACAAACTAATTAATGAAAATGTTGAAATTGGCCATATACATCAAGCCACAGAAAAAAGAAATACTACAAATCTCAAGCATGACAACACAAATATAAATGCACCCAGGAAATTTGTTTAAATTGATTTTTTATTTTTTAGTTTTAATTATTTGTAGCGGCAAATAATTGCTACGTTGCTCAGGCTGGTCTCAAACTCTTGGCCTCAAGTAGTTCTCCTGCTTGGGCTTCTAAAGTACTGGGATTGTAGGTATGAGCCACTGTTCTTGAAAACAGGAAAATAATAGTAGAACTGCTGATAATCAAAGACAAGGAAAGATTTTAAAAGAAGCCAGAGGACGATATAGACACACCATCTTCAACAAATGAGCCATAGTCTGACAGCTCACTTATCAAGCAGATTTACTGGAAAAGACAAATGGAATAAACTTTTCACAGTTCAAAAAACAAAACAAAACAAAACTGCCAAACTGTAATTCTGTAGCCAGATAACAATTCATAAAAATTGAAAATGGACATTTTTATACAAACTTTGAAAAAATCATTATTAACAAAGATTTCAAAGGATAATAAAATGAATTTTTAAGCAGCATGATTATAACCACTCAAGATGAAATTATGAAAAAGCAGGAAGGAACAAACGATGTTGCAGAGTGCAAGATATGGATAAATTTAAATAAATATCGGTGTAATAATAACAGTAACTTGTAGAGTTTAAACACATCCAGAATTTAAGCACATGGAAACAATAGCACAGAAGGTAAGAGAGTAAGTGGAGTTTTAGTGTTTCATGGTCCTTGCTATGCTTTCAAAGTCATCAAAAAGAATTCAAATTATATTGGAATTAGTTACAAATGCATTTTATAAGGTTTAGGGTAGCCACAAGTAGAATGGTGCATTTAAAAAGTGCATATTTAACAAATTTATAGTGTAAAACTAGTAGAGTAAAAATGGTAGAAAAAAAAGACCACAGAATGATAAATAATTTAATCCAAGAGAAAAAGAAATTAGAAAAACAAGGAACTTAAACAGGGTTAACAAATAGTAAGTGTATGGTAGATAATAGAATAAAACCAAAATATAATTAATAATAGATAATAACTAATATTAGATAGTAGAATAAAACCAAAATACACTGAGAATAAACTGAACTAGATTCTTCAATTTAATCAGATTCTCCAATTAAATAAGATCATCAGATTTCAAGCAGGGGGTAGAGAGCGATATTAGAAAAAAGTTGAGCTCCCAATGACAGATACACCTACACTAAAAATGCAGATAGTATGAAATATAGAAAAAGTGAAAAACTATGCATATAAGCTGTAATCAAAATAAGGCTCATGTAGCTTTGCGTTTGTCATACAATGTAGATTCTAAAGTCAAATTGTCACTGAAATAATGATCTTGCAGAATAATTTTTGGAAATCACAATTCCATCAGGAAGGTATAACACATATATCTGTATTAATCTATCATTTATTTAGAATAATTCCTAGCAAACTAAAGAGTATTTACAAACAATAGTAGCCATATTTAATGAATCCCTATGGAATGTTGGTCTCAGAATTGTCAACATATGAAATAGTTATTTTATTACTTCCTTCTTCAAAAATACGCCCAATGTTCTAACATATAGAAAGATACATTTATAATCTTATTTTCTGCTGAATGCTATATGAAAAATAACAATTGTATGTGGATTATAGATTTAAGTACAAGATGTGAATCAATAAATTCTTCAGGAGACTACATGGGAGGGTAGCTTCGGGAGTTTGTAATTAGAAAGTATTTCCTAGGTCACATAAAGTACTAACTATAAATTAAAGGATTAATTAACTGTCCTCCATTAAGATTAGAAACGTCTGTTTATCAGAAGACACAATTAAGATAGTGAAAAGGCAAACCACATGGGAAGACAAGATATTTGCGTTGCATATAATAAAAAACAACCACAAATAAATTGTTAAAAAGACAGCCAACTCAAAAGAAAACTGTGCAAAGGACTCGATCAGCACATCACAAAGCAGCACAATGGCCAGTATAAAGTGCTATCAGTTATCTACTAAAGGTAAGAAATGTTTTCCTATGCGTGTAAAGGATTATTGTGTGGATAATATGATTATTTTGCATGACACCATTTTTTCTTGATGATATTTCACAGGATCATTACTTACATAGTTGATGGTTGTTAAGATAATTTGTCAGGGTGTATACAGCTTCTTTTGGAGCAAGGATATTGATTTTTCTTTTTGATTAGCCCCCCCCAAAAAATATCCATTGTGGGACTGGTGCAGTTCCTCACACCTGTAATATCAGCACTTTGGGAGGCCAAGATAGGCGGATCAGGAGATCAAGAGATTGAGACCATCCTAACCAACATGGTGAATGCTTGTCTCTACTAAAAAAATTACAAAAATTAGCTGAGTGTGGTGACTCATGCCTGTAATCCCAGCCACTCCCACTCGGGAGGCTGAGACAGGGGAATTACTTGAACCTGGGAAGTGGAGATTGCAGAGAGCTGAGATCAGGCCACTGCACTCCAACTTGGTGACAGGGTGAGACTTCCTCTCAAAAAACAAAAAGAAAAAATAAAACATTGCCAATATATTCTGCCAGCATTCCTAAATAACTTTGTCTGTACTTCAGTATTCAGTTTTCTCTTACTGGAACATGTAGCTATGCCTGCTTCATTTGAGATAAACCCTGAGTGAGCTATTAATGGATTCACAAGATGTCAACCAGGATAATTTGTAGTATATTTGGAGTGAACTTAAGTGACAATAAGTGGGTATTTATTTTTAGAGTGGCATTTTAAAAAGTTTTCATTACTTCTGAGCATGGAATGGCAGACCTCACAACATAATTTAATTTTATTTGAATTGTTTAAAAAATTATATTTCATTGATTTTGGAGTGTTTTTAATATAGTAACAAGATTATTTTTATAAAATGGAATTATATTTGAATTAAACATAAACAAAGTCATCCTTGTATTTTCTATTTAATACTTAAAATATAAACTCAATAAAAATATTTAATGACTCATGAGTAGTGTAAGGTATATTGAATACATATATACATATTTGTTCAATGTCAACTTTCATTTTAGATACATGGGATTCATGTGTAGATTTACTGCATGATACTGATGTTTCGAGTATGGATCTTGTCCTACAGGTAGTCAGTATAGTATCTGATAGGTATTTTTTTCACCCACGTCTCCTCTCTCTCTTCCCCCTCTAGCACTTCATAATGTCTACTGTTCCCATTTTTATGTACATGTGTGTTCAATGTTTAGTTTCCAGTTATAAGTAAGGACATGCAACGTTTGATTTTCTGTTTCTCCATTAATTAAATTAAGATAATGGCCTCCAGCTGTATCCATGTTGCTGCAAAGGACGTGATTTTGTTCTTTTTTATGGCTGTGAAGTATTCTATGGTATAAATGTAACACATCTTCTTTATTCAATTCACCATTGATGAGCACCTAGATTGATTTCATGTCTTTGCTATTTTGAATAGTGTGGCAATGAAAATACAGGTGCATGTATATTTTTGGTAAAATAGTTTACTTTCTTTTGAATATATATCCAGTAATGGGATTGCTGGGTAGAATGGTAGTTCTGTTTTATGTTCTTTGAGAAATCTTCAAACTGCTTTCCACAGTGGCTGAAGCATTTGACATTCCTGCCAAAAATGTGTGAGCATTTATTTTTCTCCACGACCTTGCTAGCATCTGTTGTTTTTTGCCTTTTTAATAATAGCCATTCTGACTGGTGTGAGATGGTATCTTATTATGGCTTTGATTTGCATTTTTCTGATGATTAGTGATGTTGAGAATTTTTTCATAAGTTTGTTGGCCATTTATTGTATCTTCTTTTGAGAAGTGTCTATTATTCTCCTTTGTCCAATTTTTTTTTTTGGGTGGGGGGTGGAGTTTCACTTTCGTTACCCAGGTTGAAATGCAGTGGCGCAATCTCAGCTCACCACTACCTCCACCTCCTGGATTCAAGCAATTCTCCTGCCTCAGCCTCCCAAGTAGCTGGGACTACAGGCATGCTCCACCATGCCCATCTAATTTTTATATTCTTTTTAGTAGGGACGGGGTTTTACCTTGTTGACTAGGATGATCTCGATCTCTTAACCTCGTGATCCACCCACCTTGGCCTCCCAAAGTGCTGGGATTATAGGCGTGAGCCACTGCACCCAGCCTCCTTTGTCCATTTTTAAATGGAGTTATTTGTTTCTTGCTCGCTGGTTTATTTAAGTTCCTTATAAATTCTGAAAATTAGACCTTTGTCAGATGCATAATTTGTTAATATTTTCTGCCATTCCATACACTGTTAGTTCACTATGTTAATTGTTTCTTTTGCTGTGCAGAAACTCTTTAATTAGATCCCACTTGTAAATTTTTGTTTTGTTGTCGTTGCTTTTAGTGATTTAGCCAAAAAGTATTTGCCAAGGCTGATGTCAAGAAGGGTATCTCCTAGGTTTACTTCTAGGATTTTTATGTTTTGAGCACTTACAGTTAAAATTTTAATCCATCTTAATTCTTGTCTATCATGAAAAGTAAGGGTTCAGTTTCATTCTTCTGCAAATACTACCAGTTATCCCAGCACCACTTATTGAATAGGTAGTTGTTTCCCCATTGCTTGGTTTTTGTCTTGCTTTGGCCTTGTCTATGATCATATGATTGTAGGTGTTCAGTTTTATTCCTCAGATTTCTATTCTGTTTCTATTCTGTTTCATTGTTCTATATGCCGGTTTTGGTACCAGTACCATGCTATTTTGGCTACTTTGGTTTTATAGTGTCCTTTGAAGTTGGGTAGTGTGTTGCCTCTGGCTTTGTTTTTGTTGCTTAGCATTGCCTTGTCTATTTGTTTTTTTTTGTTGTTGTTGTTCCATGTAAATTTTAGAATAGTTTCCTTCTAATTCTGTGAAGAATGCCATTAATAGCCTGATACAAATAGTGTTGAATCTGCATATTGTTTTGGGTAGTATAGCCATTTTAACAATCTTCATTCTTCCAGTCTATGATGATGAAATAATTTTTTATTTATTTGTGTCATCTTTTATTTATTTATTTATTTTTGAGACGGAGTCATGCTTTGTCACCAGGCTGGAGTGCAGTGGCACAATCTCAATTCACTGTAACCTCTGCCTCCTAGGTTCAAGTGATTCTTCTGCCTCAGTCTCCTGAGTAGCTGTGACTGAAGGCACATGCCACCACACCTGGCAAATTTTTATCGTTTTAGTGGATATGGGTTTTCTCCATGTTGTTCAGGTTGGTCTCGAACTCCTGACCTCATGATCTGCCAGCCTCAGCCTCCCAAAGTCCTGGGATTACAGGCATGAACCACCATGCCCAGCTGTCATCTTTGATTTATTTCAGCAGTGTTTTGTAGTTCTCCTTATAGAGATCTTTGACCTCCTTAGTTAGCTGTATTTCTAGGTATTTCATATTCCTTGTGGTTATTGTAAATTGTATTGTGCTCTTGGTTTGACTGTCGGCCTGGATGTTACTTGTGTACATATGCTACTGATTTTTGTTCATTCATTTTGTATCCTAAAAGTTTCCTATAGTTGTTTATCAGCTCTAGAAACCTTTTGGCAGAGTCTTTTGGGTTTTCTAGATATAGAATCATGTCATCAGCTAAGAGAGACAGCTTGAATTCTTCATTTTCTATTTGGATGCCTTTTTGCAAAAATCATTTCTCTTGTCTGATTGTTCTGGCTAGGATTTACAGTAATATATTAAATAGAAGTGATAACACATAAAAATATTAACGTTAATTGTAAATGGGCTAAATGCCCCAACCAAAAGATACAGACTGGCAAATTGGATAAAAAGTCAAAACCCATTGGTGTGCTGTATCCAGGAAACCCATCTCACATGGAGGGACACACATAGGCTCAAAATAAAAGGATGGAGGAAAATTTACCAAGCAAATGCAGAGCAGAAAAAAGCAGGAATTGCAAGCCTAGTCGCTGATAAAATCAACTTTAAACCAACAAAGGTCAAAAGAGACAAAGAAGGGCATTACATAATGGTAAAAGGATCAATGCAACAAGAAGAGCTAATGATCCTAAATATATATGCACCCAATACAGGAGCACCCAGATACACAGAGCACGTTCTTAATGACTTATAAAGAGACTTAGACTCCCACACAATAACAGTGGGAGACTTTAACACTCCACTGTCAATATTAGACAGATCAACAGACAGAAAATTAACAAGGATATCCAGGACTTGAACTAAGATCTGGACCAAGCAAACCTAATAGACATATACAGAACCCTCCACCCCAAATCCACAGAATATACATTCTTCTCAGCATCACATCACACCTATTCTAAAATTGACCACATAATTGGAAGTAAATCACTCCTCAGCAAATGCAAAAGAACGGAAATCATAACATTCTCTCAGACCACAGCAATCAAATTAGAATTCGGGAGTAAGAAACTAATTCAGAACTGCACAACTTCATGGAAACTGAACAACTGGCTCTTGAACTTTGGCTGGATAAACAAAGAAATGAATGCAGAAATAAATCTGTTCTTTGAAACCAATAAGAACGAAGACACAGTGTACCAGAATCTCTGGAACACATTTAAAGCAGCGTCTAGAGGAAAATTTATAGCAATAAATTCCCACATGAGAAGCAAGGAAAGTTCTAAAATTGACACCCTATCATCAAAATTGAAAGAACTAGAAAAGATAAAAAAAAAACTCAAAAGCTAGCAGAAGACAAGAAATAACTAAGATCAGAGCAGAACTGAAGTAGATAAAGTCACAAAAAACCCTTTAAAATGTCAATAAATCCGGGAGCTGGTTTTTTGAAAAGATCAACAAAATAGACACACGATTAGCCAGATTAATAAAAAAGAAAAGAGAGAAGAATCAAATAGATAAAATAAAAAATGACAAAGGGGATATCATCACCGATTCTACAGAAATACAAACTACCATCATAGATGACTACTAACAACTCTATGCACACAAACTAGTAAACCTGAAAGAAATTGATGAATTCCTGGACACTTGCACCCTCTCAAGCCTAAACCAGGAAGAAGTCAAAACCTTGAAAAGACCAATATCAAAGGCTGAAGTTGAGGCAGGAATTAATAGCCTACCAACCAAAAAAAGCCCAGGTCCAGATGGGTTCACAGCCAAATTCTACCAGACATACAAATAGTTGATGCTACTCCTTCTGAAACTATTCCAAACAATTCAAAAAGAGGGAATCCTTCCCAAATCATTTTATGAGATCAACATCATCCTGATACCAAAGCCTTGCAGAGACTCAACAAAAAAAAGGAAATTTCAGGCCAATATCCATGATGAACATAGGTGCAAAATTCTTCAATAAAATACTGGCAAACCGACTGCAACAACAGATCAAAAAGCTTATCTATCACGATCAAGTAGGCTTCATCCTGGGTATGCAAGGCTGATTCAACATATGCAAGTCTATAAACGTAGTCCACCACATAAACAGAAACAAAGACAAAAACCACACGATTATCTCAATAGATGCAGAGAAGATCTTTGACAAAATTCAGCAGCCATGTATGCTAAAAACTCTCAATAAACTAGGTATCGATGGAATGCATCTCAAAATAATGAAAACTATTTATGAAAAACCCACAACCAATATCATACTGAACGGGCAAAAACTGGAAGAATTTCCTTTGAAATCTGGCACTAGAGAAGGGTGCTGTCTCTCACCACTCCAATTCAATATAGTATTGGAAGTTCTAGCCAGAGCAATCAGGAAAAAAAAAAAAAAGAAATAACAGGTATTCAATTAGGAAAGGAGGGAGTCAAATTGTCTCTATTTGCAGACAACATGATTGTATAGTTAGAAGACCCCATCGTCTCAGCCCAAAATCTCCTGAAACTGATAAGCAATTTCAGCAAAGTCTCAGGATACAAAATCAATGTGCAGAAATCACAAGCATTCCTATACTTCAATAACAGTCTTAAAGAGAGCCAAATCAAGAACGAACTACCATTCACAATTGTTACAAAGAGAATAAAATACCTAGGAATACAACTAACAAAGGATGTAAAGCACCCCTTCAAGGAGAAATACAAATTGCTGCTCAAGGAACTAAGAGAGGCCACAAACAGATGGAAAAACATTCCGTGCTTATGGTTAGGAAGAATCAATATTGTGAAAACGGCCATACTGTCCAAAGTAATTTATAGATTCAACGCTATCCCCATCAAGCTACTTATGACCCTCTGCACATAACTGGAAAAAACCACCTTAAACTTCATATGGAACCAAAAGAGAGTCCACATAGCCAAGACAATCTTAAGCAAAAAGAACAAAGCTAGAGGCATCACACTGACTTTAAACTATACTACAGCTATACTACAAGGTTGCAGTAATCAAAACAGCATGGTGCTGATACCAAACAGAGATATAGACCAATGGAACAGAACAGAGGCCTCAGAGGCAATGCCATACATCTACAACCATCTGATCTTTGACAAACCTCACAAAAACAAGCAATGGGGAAATGATTCCTTGGTTAATAAATGGTGTTGGGAAAACTGGCTAGCAGTGTGCAGAAAACAGAAACTGGACCCCTTTCTGACACCTTACACTAAAATTAACTCCAGGTGTATTAAAGACTTAAACATAAGACTTAACACTGTAAAAACCCTAGAAGAGAACGTAGGCAAAACCATTCAGGACATAGGCATAGGCAAGGACTTCATGACTAAAACACCAAAAGCATTGGCAGCAAAAGCCAAAATAGACAAATGGGACCTAACTAAACTCCACAGCTTCTGTAGAGCAAAAGAAACAATGACTAGAATGAACTAGAAACCAAGAGAATGGGAAAAAAACTTTTTACAATCTACCCGTCTGACAAAGGGCTAATATCCAGAATCTACAAAGAGCTAAAATAGATTTACAAGAAGAAAACAAACAAACCCATTCAAAAGTGGGTGAAGGACATGAACAGACACTTTTCAAAAGAAGACATATATGAGGCCAACAAACATGAAAAAATGTTCATCATCTCTGGTCATTAGAGAAATGCAAATCAAAACCACATTGAGATACCATCTCACAAGTTAGAATGGTGATCATTAAAAAATCAGGAGACAACAGATGCTGGAGAGGATGTGACAAAATGGGAACACTTTTACACTGTTGGTGGGAGTGTAAATTAGTTCATACATTGTGGAAGACAGTGTGGTGATTCCTCAAGGACCTTCCATTTGACAGAGAAATCCCATTACTGGGTATATATCCAAAGGATTATAAATCATTCTATTATAAAGACACATGCACACATATGTTCATTGTGGCACTGTTTGCAATAGCAGAGACCTGAAACCAACCCAAATGCCCATCAATGATAGACTAGACAAGGAAAATGTGGCACATATACACCATGGAATACTATGCAACCATAAAAATCAATGAGTTTGTGTACTTTGTAGTGACATGGTTGAATCTGGAAACCATCATTCTCGACAAACTGACACAAGAACAGAAAATGAAACACTGCATGTTCTCACTTGCAGGTAGGTGTTGAACAATGAGATCACATGGACACAGGGAGGGGAGCATCATACACTGGGGTCTGTTGGGGTGGAATAGGGGAGGGACAGTAGGGGTTAGGGAAGTTGGGGAGGGATAACATGGGGAGAAATGCCAGATATAGTTGATAGGGGGATGGAGGCAGCAAACCACCTTACCATGTAGGTACCTATGCAACTATCCTGCATGTTTTACACACGTAGCCCAGAACCTAAAGTGCAATTATATATATATATATATATATATATATATATATATATATATATATATATATATATTTAAAAAAAAAGAAAGTGGGCATCCATGTCTTGTTCCAGTTCTCAAAGTGAAGGGTTTTGAAATAACTTCATGAAATATTTGTTAGGTATTCAAGAAGGAGCTAGAAAACCAGAAATCTTTGGTACCTTGATCAATATTATACAGCTCATAAGTAAGACAGGATTTTAACTTCAAATTTTGTCTTTCTTGAAACTTCCAAACTGTCTTCTGTTCACCTGCCTAATGACAAATAGAACATGGATACACATTACCCTGATTACATTATGCCTTTTTCAATTGTTTCCATATAATGTGATACTATCTAAATCAGATTAAATCTTTATTCATAATTTCAAAAATATTTCCCATTGAAGATCATCATTGGTTTCAACAAATTCAGGAAAATTTTAGGTAAAATCAATGTCAAATATTAACTGTGTTTGATTATAGATTTTTATTATTAATTTCTAAATAAAATTTATTTATTTCCAAAAAATAGATTCTGTTGTATATAAAGGAATTCTTTTTTTTTTCTTTTTTGAGACAGAGTGTGGCTCTGTCACCCAGGCGTGATTTTGGCTCACTGCAACCTCTGCCTCCTGTGTTCAAGCAATTCTCCTGCCTCACCCTCCTGAGTAGCTTAGACTAGAGTTGCCCACCACCATGCTGGGCTAATTTTGTATTTTTAGTAGAGATGGAGTTTCACTGTGTTGGTCAGGCTGGTCTTGAACTCCTCATCTCAGGTGATCCACCCACCTAGGCTTCTTAAAGTGCTGGGATTACAGGTGTGAGCCACCACACCTGACCAAGGAATTTTTTTAAACAAACATTTCATAAGGCTAAGAGAACATTCTTATTCTATGTTGTGTTTGCTTCATCATATGGTATGTAAGTGAACAAGTATTTACACATGTGGCTAATACTAATACGATTGGTAGATTAATGTCACTACTGTGTTCAGGATATTTTACAAAGCAGTTTGTGCCTGCAAAATAAAGACAATAAACTCCATCTTCAATAGAGCTTGTAAGAGAAGATATATGGACATATGCATTCATGATGACATATAAAAGTGTTAAAAATAAGCATATGAAATACAATGATATGTCAGGAGAGAGAATTACAATATTATAGCATGGTAAATGTTTAGCTGGTGGAAGAATGGGGTGAAATTTCTCATAAAAACTTTAAGCAAATAGTAAAGATAGGGAAATCGCGTTAGTTATAAGATAATATTCAAGTTCTATATAAAGATTTCTACTAAATTCAGAAAGTCTATATTAAAAATAAAAGATAAAATAATATATACAACATATAGAACCAAATGAAAGTGAGCTATTGGACATAAACATCTTTCTCTGTCATTTTTACTTAATATAGTAGTACAATTTTCATATGAATTTTCAGAAAATTTATTTGAATTTCTTAAAATTTTCCAGAATTATAGTGTTCTATAAATCCTTGAATAAACATTTATCGACAAGTATTTAACAAAGCAAGAAAATATATTTATTTGGTGAAATATTTTAAAATATTCTATAATACACATGCAACTTATCAAATGATTTCTACAATAAATTTACCTATATGATTTATTTGTATAAAAATGTGATTATATTGGGTACAATGGCATGCTTCTGCAGTCCCAGTTACTTAGGAAGCAGAGATAGGAGGATTGGGTGAGTTTAAGGCTGTAGTGCTTGATGATCCTGCATGTGAATAGCCACTGCACTCCCACGTGTACAACAGGGGGAGACCCTGTCTCTAAAAAATAAAAAGAAAGCCATTATAATATTCCCTGAGGCTAATTTTAACCGGAAATTGAACAACATACCTTTGTGGGTTTTTCTTTAAATGGAGCATCTGAGAGACAAATATCACATGCTGCATATGCCCAAATTTGCCCATAGCATGAATGAAAGATTTGCAGGAAGTACAATGAAGTGCAAGCATGAATCTCAATCCACTTTGCTATGTCTGTGCTCTGTATCTGTAAATCTCGGTAAATTGCAGAATATTCTGTTAGAATTATTATTTAAAATAATGGCCTTCATTTGTATGTGTTAAATAAAGGCATCTCTAATAATTTATTTCCAGGATTTTTATTTCCCATGATATATGTAGGACAAACATAATCAGTAAACCTGGTCAATCCAAGTTTAGCTAAATTGGATTTTATTAAATAAACCCATATTAAATTTATTTTTAAACAAGTTAATATTTATGGCTTTAAAATCTTCATTTATTTGAAAAAATGGCTGATATAATGTCAGATGGATTGGGATGTGACAGAAAGTTCCCATCGTTAGAACCTAATTGGTATAAAAATAAACTAAAAATTCCAGAACGTGTAGGGGAAATTAATGCAGGCAGATAGCTGAACCATTTTTTAACTAAAATAAAATGGCAATATCACCTTAGGAAACTTTGGTTGAAAGTGAAAAGTACAGGTTAAAAACATACATGAAAGTTACCTTTATTCTTGATAACTACTTTCATTTTTATCCTCCAAATTATACCAGAATTTGAAGGACACTTTAACAAAACAAGGATCTAGAAAACGTGATAATATTAAGTTAAAATTTACTCACTTATAGACCATCGACCTTTAGAAATGATTGAAAACTGGAAATTATTTAATGTCAAATACAATTAAGTAGCTATTCTATCTTGCATTGCTGTAGTCAACTTTCTTAGTCTGTTTCTGGGAGGAAGTATGAGAGGGGAGAGGGACATTCTAGGCTGTCCCGAGTCGTGCCAGAATATTATGAGGTCTATCTAATTTTATTGTCTGTTGCTGTTAATTACTTTTTTGTTTATGTTTGTATTTTCACTGGTATAATTATTTCCTAATCGTGTTATAACTTGATTGTTTCTGGGGCTTTTTCCATGTTGCCTCTTGTTCCTATAACCCTTCTCTCTTCTCTCTCCGTTTATGAGGTACTATTTGTTTTTGATGCCCCAACTCTCACTCTGAGTATCCAGTAGTGACTGACATTTAAATAAACACATCATTCTCTCTCTTTCTCTTCTGTCACTTTCCTTCACTCTTATATCTATAATTTACCACAAATATAGAGCTATAGGGCAATGTAAAGGAATAGTGGAGAAAGTCACTAGGGTGTAGACTGGTAGACTATTTAATGGAAAAGATTTTAGCCCCCATCTCCAATCATTCACATTTATCACATATTTATTGTTATTTGATAAAAGTTCTTTGTAATTTGAAACATTATTGTGTATCTTATTTATTTCTACCCATACATATTGAAGGCAGCAGATAATATACTGCAAACCTTTTAATCATAAGAGCCATGTCCCCAAATTTTCATTTATTTTAAGTGTATAATATTGGAAAAAGAACAAACATAAAATTAAGTGACTAAACATAATGACAGTGAAATTTAGGGTATTAATTTTAAAGCAGGATTCTAAAGCCAGCTTCTCACTTAACTGTGTGAATTTGAGATAAATATTAAAATATCTGAGCCTCAATTTTCTGAAGAGCAATGATAAGAAATTATAGTCATGCCTTGCTTAATAACAGGGATACCTTCTGAGAATTGTGTCATTAGGTGATTTTATTATGATGTGAACAATATCGAGTGTATTTACGCAAACCTACATGGTATGGCCTACTACACACCTAGGGTGTATGGTATAGTCTACTGCTAATGTGTAACTCTATTGAAAACTGCAGGCAATTGTAAAACATTGGCAAATATTTATGTATCTAAACATAAAAAAGACACAGTAAAAAATATGCTATAAAAATTAAAAAATAGCACACATATATAGAATACTTATTATGAATGAAGCTGGCAATATGGAAATTTCTCTGAGTGAGTCAGTGAGTAACTGGTGAGTGAATGTGAAAGCTTTGAAAATCACCGTACAAGGGCCAGGTGCAGTGGCTCATGTCTGTAATCCCAGCACTTTGGGAGGCCGAGGTGGGTGGAACACCTGAGGCCAAAAGTTCAAGACCAGCCTGGCCAACATGGTGAAACCCCATCTCTAGTAAAAATACAAAAAATGAGCTGGGCGTGGAGGCATGCACCTGTAGTCCTAGCCACTCTGGAGGCTGAGGCACGAGACTCACTTGAACCCAGGTGGCAGAGACTGCAGTGAGCTGAGATGGTACCACTGCACTTCAGCCTGGATGGCAGAGCAAGACTCCATCTCAAAAAAAAAAATCATTGTACAATTAGGCTACACTACATTCACAAAATTTTTATCAATAATAAATTAAAGCATTGTAATATTTTTGTCAATAATGCATTAATTCACTGTAATAATTAACATTTAATTTAACAGTAAATTAAATTATAACACAGTAACTTTTGCCATATAAATTTTTTAACTTTTAAAAACTTTCAGACTTTTGTAATAAAACTTAAAGCTCAAACACATTGTACAATTGTACAAATAATATTTTTTCTTTATATCCTTATTCTGTAAGCTTTATTCCAGTTTAAAATTTTTTTTTTTTTTTTTTTTTTTTAAAAATAAAAAATAAATAATCACACAAATAAGCCTAGGCCGACTCTTTGTCAGGATCATGAATATCTCTGTCTTCCACTTTGACATTTTGTCCCACTGGAAGGTCTTCCTGGGCAATAACACACATGGAACTGTCATCTTCAATGAAAACAATGCCTTCTTCTGGAAGACTGCTGGAAGCACAGGCCTGAGGCAGAATAGCCTCAGGCCCGTGCTTATTTCTTTTTAATAAGTAAAAGGGGAACACTCTAGACTAACAATATAAGTATAGTAAATACATAAAGCATTAATGGCCATTTATTATCATTATCAATATTTTGGGGTACTGTACATAATTTTACGTGCTATACTTTTGTAACACTAGCAGCACCATAGGTTTCTTCACACCAGCATCACCAGAAATTTGTGAGTAATGCATTGTACTAAGACATTTAAACAGCTACGATGTCACTAGGTGTTAGAAATTTTTCAGTTTTATTATCATTGTTTTCCCATTTGGAATTTTTTTTATTTATTTTTTTTATCTGAATTTTTTTATTTTAGTAGCTTTAGGGAGATAAGTGGTTTTTGGTTACATGGATAAATTATATAGTGGTAAAGTAAGACATTTTAATTTCACTCATAACCCAAGTAGTGTACATTGTTTCCAATATGTGGTTTTTTTTATCCTTCACCTCTCTCTCACCTTCTCCTCTTTTGAGTCTCCAATGCCCGTTATACCATTCTCTACACCTTTGCAAACCTATAGCTTAGTGCCAACTTAGGGTTGATGACATTATGGTATTTAGTTTTCTGTTTCTGAGTTACTTCACTTAGAATAATGGCCTCCAGTGCCATCCAAGTTCTTCAAAAGACATTATTTTGAATCATATGACTCAGCTGTTAAAAATGTATTAGTACATTCTCAGGTAGTATATGGATACTACCTGAGACTGGATAATTTATGAAAGAAAAAGGTTTATGCAATCTTAATGGAAAGCATGACTAGAAGGCTTCAAGAAACTTATGCAGAAGTTGAAGGGGAAGCAAGCATGTCTTACATGATGGCAGAAGAGAGAGAGAGAAGGGGAAAGTGCCAGACACTTATCAAACAGCTAGATCTTACCTGAACTCACTATTCGTTCACTATCATGAGAACAGCATGGGGGAAACTGCCCTCATGATCCAATTACCTTTCACCAGGCTCCTCCCTGGACAAGTGGGAATTACAATTCAAGATGAGATTTGGGTTGGAATACAGAGGCAAACCATATTACTGTGCCCTGGCCCCTCCCAAATCTTGCATTCTTTTCACATTTCAAAACGAATCCTGCCTTCCCAATAATCCCCCGAAGTCTTAACTCATTCCAACATTAACTCAAAAGTCCACATCCAAAGTCTCATCTGAGACAAGGCAAGTCCCTTCTACCTATGAGCCTATAAAATCAAAAGCAAGTTGGTTACTTCCAAATACAATGAGAGTATAAGCATTGGGTGAATACGCCATTATCAGTGAAAGAATTTCATCAAAACAAAGGGGTCACAGACCCCATGCAAGTCCAAATCCTGGCTAGGCAATCATTAAATATTTTTAAATATTTTTATATTATTTTGTGCCCTCTCCTTCAGGTTATTAAATCTTAAGGCTCAAAGTCTTCTTTGACTCCATGTCACAGATAAAGGCATGCTGATGCAAGGGGTGGGCTCCCACAGTCTTGGGAAGCTCTACCCCTGTGGTTTGCAGGGTACAGCCCCTGAAGCTGCTGTCACAGACTGGTGTTGCGTGCCTGTGGCTTTTCCAGGTGTAGGATGCAAGCTATCTCCAGATCTACCATTCTGGGTTCTGGAGGATAGCAGCCCTCTTCTTACAAACCTGCTAGGCAGTGCCCCAGTGGGAACTCTGTATGGTGGCTCCAACCCCACATTTCCCTTTCACACTGCCCTAGCAGGAGTTATCCATGAGAGCTTTAGTCCTGCAGGGGACTCCTGCCTGGACATCCAGCAATTGCCATACATCCTCTGAAATCTAGGTGGAGGTTCCCAAAGCTCAAACCTTGTTTTCCATACACCCACAGGCCCAATACCACAAGGAAGCCACCAAGGCTTGTGGCTTGCACTCTCTGAAGCAATGGTCTGAGCTGTACCTTGGCCCCTTTTAGCCAAGTATGAAGCTGGAGCAGCTGGGACACAGGACACCAATTACCAAGGCTGCACAGAGTGGGGCTCTGGGCTCAGCCTATTAAATAATTTGTCCCTCCTAGGCATCTATGCCTGTGATGGGAAAGGCTGTTCTTAAGATCTCTGATAGGCCCCGGAGTTATTTCTTCCATTGTCTTGGCTATTAACATTGGTCCCTCATTACTTATGCAAATTTCTGCAGCCAACTTGAATTTCTCCTCAGAAAATAAGATTTTTCTTTTCTACCTCATGGTCAGTCTGCAAATTTTTCAAATTTTTATGCTCCACTTCTCTTCGAAACATGAGTTCCTCTTTTAGATCATGACCTCAGCCTGGACTTCATTGTCCATATTACTATGAGCCTTTTGGTCAAAGCCATTCAACAAGCCTTCAAGAAGCTCCAAACTTTCCCTTATTTTCCTGTCTTCTTACTGAGCTTTTGAAATTGTTCCAACCTCTGCCTGTTACCCAGTTCCAAAGTTGCTTCCACATTTTCAGGTTATCTTTATAACAGTACCTCACCACCCTGGTACCAACTTTCCGTATTAGTTCATTCTCACACTGCTCTATAGATGTTTCCTGAGACTGAGTAATTTATAAAGGAAAGAAGTTTAATTCACTCACAGTTATGCAGGCTTAACAGGAAGCATGGCTAGAAAGCGTCAGGAAATTTACAATTGTGGTGAAGGTGACGGGGAAGCAAACACGTCTTACATGGTGTTAGAAGAAAGAGCAAGGAGGGGGAAGTGCCAGACACTTATCAAACAACAAGATTTCACTCACTATCATGAGAACAGCATAGAGGAATCACTCCTGTTCCAATTATATCCCATCAGGTTCCTTCCTGGATAAGTTGGGACTGTAATTCAAGATGAGATATTGGTGGGAACACAGGGCCAAACCATATCATATGCCATAGTGTGTATATACCACATTTTCTTTATCTACTCATTGGTTGATGGGCACTTAGTTTGGTTCCATATCATTGCAATTGTAGTTGTACTGCAATAATTATAAACATGCTAGTGTCTTATTGATATAATGATTTATTTTCCTTTGGGTAAATAGGATTGTTGAATTGAATGGTAGATCTACTAGAAGCTATTTGAGAAATCTCCATACTGTTTTCCGTAGAGGTCATACTAATTTACATTCCCACCAGCAGCCTATAAGCATTCCCTTTTCACCACATCCACAACTAGCATTTATTGTTGTTTGACTTTTTAATAATAGCACTTCTTTCTGGGGTAGTGTGGTACCTCACTGTAGTTTTAATTTACATTTTCTAGATGATCGGGATGTTAAACATTTTTGTCATTTTTATTGCCATTTGCAGATATTCTTTTGAGAAATGTCTGTTTATGTCATTTGCCTAAATTTTCGATGATATTAAAAATATAATTTTTATTTGATGATTTGAGTTTCCTGTAGATTCAGGATATTAGTCCTTTGTCAGATGCATAGTTTGCAAATATTTTCTCCCATTCTCTGTGTTCTCTAATTACTTTGGCAGTTGTTTCATTCACTGTGCAGAAGCTTTTTAGTTTAATTAGGCCTAATTTATTTATTTGTATTTTTCTTGCATTTGCTTTTAGGGTTTTAGTCTTAACTTATTTGACTGGACCAATGTCTAAAGAAAATTTTGTTAGGTTTTTTTCTAGAATTTTTATGATTTTCAGGTCCTAGATTTAAGACTTTAATTCATCCTGAGTTGATATTTCTGTATGAGGAGAGACATGTATCCACTTTCATTTTTCTACATATGGTTATCTATTTTTTGAAACACCATTTATTAAATAATGTTCTTTCTCAGTTCATGTTTTTGTACACTTTCTTGAAGATCAGGTGGTTGTAAGTATTTGCCTTAATTGAGGATTGTGTATATTTTATACCAGTACTATGCTGTTTTGGTTACTATAGCCTTGAAGCATAATTTGAAGTCAGGTAAAATGTAACGCCTCCAGATTTTCATTTTTTTTCTTTTTCTTTTTTTTTTTCTTAGGATTTCTTAGGCTATTCAGGCTCTTTTTTGGTTCATATAAATTTCTGGGGTTTTTTTTGTTTTTTTTGTTTGTTTGTTTTTCTGTAAAAAGTGGTATTGGTATTTTGATAGGAATCACATTAAATCTATAATAGATTTCTTGAGTGGTTTGGTCTTTTTTATAATATGGAAAATTCCAATCTATGAGCACAGAATATACTTCCATTTATTTACATCAAAGCAGGAGTGGCCATGAGAAACAGACCTCTTGGACACTGAACTAGGAAGGAAGGAGTGATTTATTTCAGCCAGGAGCAAGGCGCATAACTGACCAACAGCCAAGCACGTCTAACAAAGAGAAGCTCTGCCTTTATATAGGCTTACAACTCTAGATATTACACATGAAAGGGTCTTGGGTTTACAGTTTTAGAAATTACATGTGAAAGGGTCTTGGTCCATGGAGTAGGCTTGAGGTGGGGGTTTGATCTTGTTTAAGTAAAAACAATGCCTTCCAGAAAGATTCCCCCCATACCATGCCTGCTATCTATAGGAAGCGATTAAGGAGGCCCCTGTTGGCCAGCCTTTTCTTCTGTTGAAATGCATGTAGAAGTCAACTGGGAGGTGATCTCAGATGCTTGGGTCTCTTTCCTCAACATCATCTGTGATTTCTTGGTTCTTTTCAGCAGTGTTTTGCTGCTTTCCTTGTAGAGATCTTCTACCTCTGTGGTTAAGTATATTCTGCGGGATTTTATGTTACTTTTTTGCAACTTCGGTAAAAAGTATTGAGTTCCTGATTTGATTCTCAGCTTGGTCATAGTGTAAAGCAGTACTACAAATTGGTGTACATTAACTGTGTTACCTGAGGCATTACTACATTCATTTATCAAATCTAGAATATTTTTGAATAATCTTTAAGTTTTCTAAGTTTATGATCATAATATTGGCCAGCAGAAATAGTTTAATTTCCTCTTTTGCAATTTAGAAACCCTTTACTTTTCTCTTGCCTAATTGTTCTGCCTAAGACTTTCAGTAATACGTTGAACAAAGTGGTGAAATGGGCATCCTTGTTTTGGCTGTAGGTTTGTCATATATGGCTTTTGTTATTTTGAGATATATTCCTCCTATGCCTAAATTGTTGACGGTTTTTATCATAAAGGGATGCTGGATTTTATAACATTTTCTGTGTCTACTGAAATGATCATATGGGTTATGTTTTTAATTCTCTTTACGTGATAAATCATATTTATTGACTTGCATAAGCTGAACCATCCCTGCATCCGGGGAAAGAAACACACTTGACCATAGTAAATTATCTCATTGATGTGCTGCTAGATTCAGTTTGCTAGTGTTTTATTGAGAATTTTTTCAATTATGTCCATTAGGGATATTGTCTGTGGTTTTCTCTTTTTGTTGTGTCTTTTCTTGGCTTTGGCATCAGAATGCTACCGGCTCCATAAAATGTGTTATGGGGAATTTCCTTTTTCTCAATCTTTTGGAATAGTTTCAATATGATTGGTACCAATTCTTTTCTGAATATCTTACTGAATATGATCATGAATTCGTCTGAAATGGGGCTTCTTTTCACAAATTTTTTATTACTGACTAAATTTAACTGCTTGCTATAGTTCTGTTTGTGATTTTTATTCCTTCTTTATTCAAGGAGGTAGTATTATGTATTTCCAGGAACTTATCCATTTTTTCCAGATTTTCTCATTTGTGTGCATAGTGGTATTCTCAGTAGTCTCAAGTCAACTCCTATATTTCTGTGGTGTCAGTTGTAATACCTCCATTTTCCATTTATAATTGAGTGTATTGGGATTTTTTCTCTTCTTTTTTTGATTAATTTGGCTAATGGCATATCAATTTTGTTTATCTTTCCAAAGAAAATAATTTTATTTCATTTATCTTTTATACTGTGTCTTTCTTTCCAATTTCATTTTGTTCTATTCTGATCTTTGTATTCCTTTTCTTTTCTGTTAACTTTAGGTTTGGTTTGTTCTTATTTTTCTAGTTTCTTGAGGTGTGACATTAGGTTGTCAATTTGTGATCTTTCAAACTCTATGATGTAGGAATTCAGCACTATAACCTTTCCTCTTAGCATTGCTTTTGTTGTATCCCAGAGGCTTTTTTAAGTTGTATCACTGTTCCTAGTCACTTCAAGGAATTTTTCTATTTTCCTCTTTTTGGAGACAGTGACTCACTCTGTTGTCTAAGATGGAGTGCAGTGGTTCAATTTCAGCTCGCTGCAACCTCTGCCTCCCAGGTTCAAGCAATTCTTCTGCCTCAGTCTTCTGAGTAGCTGAGATTACAGGCATGTGCCGCCAGGCCTGGCTAATTTTTGTATTTTTAGTGGAGACAGGATTTTGCCATTTTTGCCAGCCTGGTGTCGAGCTCCTGACTTCAGATGATCCACCACCTTGACCTCCAAAAGTAATTGAATAACAGGCATGAGCCACCATGCCCAGCCTAAATTTCCATTTTGATTTTATTGTTAACCCAAACATTATTCAAGAACAGGTTTTTTGAAATTTGTATGTTTCTATAGTTTTGAGGTTCCCTTTTGGTATAATTTCTAGTTTTATTCCACTGTGGTCTGAGAAGATACTTGATATGATTCTGATTATTAAAAATGTACTGAGACTTGTTTTGTGTCCTGTCATAGGTCTATCCTGGAGGATGTTTCATGCTCTGAAGAGAAGGATGTATATTATATGATTTTTGGGTAGAATGCTCTGTAAATATCTGTTAGGTCTATTTGCTCTAGAATGCAGTTTAAATCCCATGTTTCTGTGTTAAGTTTCTCCCTTGATGACATGTCTAGTCATTGTGTTACTTTCTATCCTTTTTTGCTTTTGTTTTTGTTTTTGTTGTTTTAGGTTCAGTAGTAATTGTTGAATAAATCTGAAAACTCTAGAGTTAGGTATTTATATATTTAGGATTGTTGTATGTTCTTGTTGAATCTATCATTTTATCATTATGTGATGACCTTCTTTGTTTTTTTTTTAATTTAACTATTGTCTCTTTAAAATCTATTTTATATGATATAAAAATGGCAACTGCTGCTCACATTTGGTTTTCGTTTGCATGGAAATTATTTTTTCATCTCTTTACCTTGAGTAAATAAGAATCCATATGTCTTAGATGTGTCTCTTGAAAGTAGCAGATATTTAGTTTGCAACTTCTTAAATCTGTTCTGCAAAACTGTATCTTTTATGCTGTCAGCTCCATTTTAATTTATGAATCACCATAGTGTACATGGTCTTTCTCCAACAGGCTGTTATGCAGCATATAACTATATTTCTTTCTTATATTTTATTGCAAGCATTAAGCCTTATAAGTGAAAACATAAACAGTAAAATTTATTAAAAACCAATATACATTTTCCATATTGTCATTTTTAAAATTTTTGGACAAAAGGAAAAATGTTATAATATGCAAATAAAAGAAGAAAAAAACAGCATGAAAAAAATGACTGTTAATTTGTAGATTTTGTTAATAAGTAGCCAACACAAATAAACAAGTTTTTTAAAGGAGCTCCAGAAAGGGTTAGTAAAAAAGGTAGTGGAAATTTCAGATTGGAATTAATTAAATGTTAAAAACAACAACAGTTTAGATAAGAACTTGAAGTCAATTCATCAAGTTTAGCATAACAATAACACTAGTAAAGCACAGCTATTTTTGATTAAAATTTGACAAGTACAAAAGAATATCAGAGTTAAGGTACTAGCCAGTTGGACTAAGAGCACAATGTTTATAAAAGATGTACAAGGAATTTCTAGTGAAATGAGTAAATAAGCAAATTGTTTATAGGATTAAGAAATGTTATATTAACTCTGAATATAATGTTGGTGTATGCCAGTCAATGAAAAGATTTTGCTTGGGTAAATTTTATTGTATAAAAAGTATTATTCTAATTTTATGACTTCTAATTTTATGACTTTATTTTAAAATATCCATTTGCTGTTATGTATATGTGATGCCAGACTTTTTTAGTGCTCTTTTACCTGCTGGAGACCTCCAGGATAGCAACACCCCTGCCCAGGGCCTGGCTTGGCTCTGAGCTTGCTGCAGGATGTACCCTACCCACTTAACCTTGCAGGTTGCTTTTGACTTGCACTCCAGCCTGGGTCCAATGCTTGCTTGAGGATATGTGCTCAGCCTACCACTGAGCCAGGCATGCTGTGACTTGCTTCTGTCTTAGTCATCAGTGTCTTGATGAGAAGAACACAGTGGTGCCTAAAAGACTTGGAGATGCCCCTGACCTTGCAGCTACAAAGAGGGTGTTATTCCAGTTGTCTGCAGCTTGCTAAATGAGGGCATGTTAACAGCCTTTTTAATCCTGTTGCCCATAGCTCCTGGGCTGGCCCAATCCTGCTGCTGCTTCCTGTCAGGTGGGGCAGCCCATTGGTGCCAGTGGAGGGCTGAGGGCTACAGTGTTACTGTCTTTTTCATACTCATGTTCAGTGGGTCTCAATTTCTTGCCCCACGTCCAGAAAGAATTAGGTTATGCTAACAACCAAAGGGTGAGTGGGCAAAGTGTTTTATTGAGTGACAGCTCTCAGTGGAAAGGGGATCCAAGGAAGGAAGCTCCCTACCTGATGTCAGGTAGTTCCCCCAAGTGTGGCTGAGTCTGGGGTTTTTATGGACTCAGAATGTGGGAGTGTGTGCTGATTGGTTTGTGAGTATACAAAAAATAAAATGGCTAAAGAAAGGCACCACTCAAAGATGGACATGAGAGTGTGAAAAACCAATTAAGGAAGAATAGGTATAGTAAAATGGGTGAAGAGTGGGGATTGATCAAAGGAAAGCATGCCAAACTGGAGGAGAGATTTCAATCTGGTCCATAGATTTATCTGAGACTGGTGGCTTGGTTTTTAGGATTTATACTGTCTTCAGTTTGAAGGTCAAGTTTCTTTAGAGACTTGTCCTAGCTGACATTAGGATAGAGACAATGATTGCTCTTAAGTGCTTTATGCTGATTGGGGGGCATTGTTTGGGAAGACAGCAGTCAAATCTCTCTCAGAGGCCCGTCTGAGTGTCCCCAGTAAATGGGAGGCATTGCTTAAGGTTCCAGTTGCCTGACCTTTTGGAGTTTGATGGCATAAAGGTGAAAATAAACACATTTTCAAAGACGTTAAATATTCACCACCAAATATTTGTATTACACAAAGAGGAGCTAAAAGGAAAAAATCTAGTGCCTAAGATAACAAAAACAAAAAGTAAAATACACTAATCACCCTGAAAACAATGTTACTGCCAGAGCTGTTTCACTCTGGCAAAATAAACTAAATCTTGTTTGGGGGCAGTTAAACTTTAGAAGAGAGATAACTATTTAGGGGAGTAGATAATCCCATGGGTGTTCAGGGTTAAGGGGTCCTGGCAAAGATGCCTCATGGTGAGGAACAGAATGAAGGTGAGAACAGCAAGTGTAGGCAAGACCCTACGGAAGATATTTGTAGAAGGTTAATTATTTTCACTTATCTTCTGTGATTTTTAGCTTGAGTTGCCTAAGTTCTTTAAGTTGGTACTTCAGGAACTCTTCTGTGTCAACAGAGGTAATTCTATCAGTTTCCCAGTCCTTTTCTTGAGTATAATGAATCCAAGAATTTCTTCCAGTGACCTTTACTGCTGAAGGAGTAGAAAGAAAGAGTGTAAGGTCTCTCCCACTCTGGGCCTAGGGTGAAAGGGAAAGTGCCTTTACCTATGCTGGCTCCCCTGGGTTGAATAGAAATAGCCCTAGTTCACAGGATTGAGCCTCTGACAGTTGATTCAGTTCTTGTTGGGAAAGGGTCAAGGAAGTTATATGTTTAGTTGAATCAGAGATTTTTTTTTTTGGTCTATCAAGAAATCATTGATAAGAAAAGGTCATTCGTGTATCATTTCACAGGGACTTAAACCCTGCACTGAAGGGATGTTTGTAACATACAGTTAAAAAATGTTACATGAAAAGAAGATTAGTCCACGGGAGATGAGTCTCTTGAGACTGTTTTCTGAAGTGCCGTTTGATAATATCATTTGGTTTTTGTACCTTTCCTGAGGATTGTGGTCTCCTAGCACAACGAAGATGGTTTGGATGCTTAGCACCTTTGGGAACCCCTGAGTGACACCCATTTTGAACATAGGGACATTATCATTCTGGAGGTATTTAGAAAGTCTAAAGCAGAAGGAACTGGCAAGATGGCCAAATAGGAACAGCTCTTATCTGCAGCTCCAGTGAGACCACTGCAGAAGGCAGGTGACTTCTGCATTTCCCACTGAGGTAAACTATTCATCTCACTGGAACTGGTTAGACAGTGGGTGCAGTCCATAGAGGGCAAGCAGAAGGAGGGTTAGACATTGCCTCACCTGGGAAGTGCAAGAATTGGGAGGACCTCCCTCCCCCAGCCAATGGAAGTTGTGAGGGACTGTGCTATCTGGCTCAGACACTATTCTTTTCCCAAGGGTTTTGCAATCTGCAGACCAGGAGATTCCCTTGTGTGCCTACTCCACCAGGGCCCTGGGTTTCAAACACAAACTTGAGCAGCTATTTGGGAAGACACTGAGCTAGCTGCAGGAGTTTTTTTTTTTTTTATTTTTTATTTTTTTTGTTTTTTGTACCACAGTGGTACCTGGAACCCCCACAGGACAGAACCATTCAGTCCCCTGGCAAGGAGGCTGAAGCCAGGGAGCCCAGTGGTCTTGCTTAGCAGGTCCCATTCCAATGGAGCCCAGCAAACTAAGAACCACAGTCTTGAAATTCTCACTGCCAGCACAGCAGTTTGAAGTCAATCTGGGATGATCAAGCTTGATGGGAGGATGTGTGTCTGCTATTACTGAGGCTTGAGTAGGCAGTATTCCCTGGACAGTGCTAAGGAGGCTGGGGAATTCAGACTGGCAGAACTCAACACAGCACAACAAGGTGACTGTGGCCAGATTGCCTCTCTGGATTCCTTCTCACTGGGTGGGGCATCTCTGAAAGAAAGGCAACAGCCCCAGTGAGGGGCTTACAGATAAAACTCCCATCTCCCTGGGACAGAACGCCTCATGAGGGGATGGCTGTGGGTGCAGCTTCAGTAGACTTAAACATTCCTGCCTGCTGGCTCTGAAGAGAGCAACAGATCCTGACAAGGAGGATTCTCCCAGCACAGTGATTGAGCTCTGCTAAAAGACAGAGTGCCTCCTCAAGTGGGTCTCTGAGCCCTGTGCCTCCTGGCTGGGAGAGACCTCTCAACAGTCATTGACAGCCACCTCATACTGGAGAGCTCTGGCTGGCATCAGGCCAGTGCCCCTCTGGGACAAAACATCCAGAGGAAGAAGCAGGGAGCAATCTTTGCTGTTTTGCACCTCTGCCAGTGATACCCAGGTAAACAAAGTCTGGAGTGGACCTCCAGCAAACCGCAGCAGGGCTGCAGAAGAGGAGCCTGACTGTTAAAAGATAAACTAACATTCAAAAAGCAACAACATCAATAGCAATATAAAGGACCCCCACACAAAAACACCATCCAAGGTCATAGCTTCAAAGATCAAAGGCAGATAAATTCACAAAGGTGTGGAAAAACCAGTGAAAAAAATGCTAAAAATTTCAAAAACCAGAATGCCTCTTCTCCTCCAAATGATCACAACTCCTCTCCAGCAAGGGCACAAACTAGATGGAGAATGAGTTTGACGAACTGACAGAAGTAGGCTTCAGAAGGTGGGTAATAACAAACTCCTCTGAGCTAAAGGAGCATGGTCTAACCCAATGCTCAGAAGCTGAGAAACTTGATAAAACATTTCAGTAACTGCTAATTAGAATAACGAGTTTAAAGAAGAACATAAATGACTGGATGGAGCTAAAAGCACAACACATGAACTTTGTGAAGCATAACCAAGTATCAATAACTGAATTAACCAAGTGGCAGGAAAGATATCAGAGATTGAAGATCAACTCACTGAAATAAGATATGAAGACAAGATTACAGAAAAAAAAATGAAAAGTAATGAGCAAAGTTTCCAAGAAATATGGGACTATGTGAAAAGACCAAACCTATGATTGACTGAAGTATCTGAAAGTGATGGGGAGAATGGAACCAAGTTGGAGAACACAATTCAGGATATTATCCAGGAGAACTTCCCCAAACTAGCAAGACAGGCCAACATTCAAATTCAGAAAATATCAGAGAATACTACTAAGATACACCTTGAGAAGAGCAAGCCCAAGACACATAATCCAAGGTTGAAATGAAGAAAATAATGTTAAGGGCAACCAGAGAGAAAGGTCAGGTTACTTACAAAGGGAAGCCTATCAGACTAACAGTGGATCTCTCTGCAGAAACCCTACAAGCCAGAAGAGAATAGGAGCCAATATTCAACATTATTAAAGAAAAAATTTCATCACAGAACTTCCACATGTTGTGAGAGGGATCCAGTGGAAGGTAATTGAATCATGGGGACAGGTCTTTCCTATACTGTTCTTGTAATAGTGAATAAGTCTCGTGAGATCTGATGGCTTTGTAAAGTAGAGTTTCCTTGCAGAAGCTCTCTCTTTGCCTGCTGCCATCCATGTAAGACATGACTGGCTTCTCCTTGCCTTCCACCATGATCATGAGGCCTCCCCACTCATGTGGAACTGTAAGTCCATTAAACTTCCTTCTTTTGTAAATTGCCCTGTCTCAGGTATGTCTTCATTAGCAGCATAAAAACGAACTAATACACCCTGCTTTATGGAACAATTGTTTATATGGTTTAGTTGTGTTCTTATTTTGAATTGTAGCTCCCATAATCCCCACTTGTTGGGGGACGGACCTGGTGGGAAGTAATTGAATCATGAAAGTGGGTCTTTCCCACTATGTTCTTGTGATAGTAAATAAGTCTCAAGAGATCTGATAGTTTTATAAAAGGACGGTTCCCCTGCACACACTTTCTTGTCTGCTGCCATGTAAGATATGCCTTTGCTTTGCTTCTCCTTTGTCTTCCATCATGATTATGAGGCCTCCCCAGCCAGGTCGAACAGTGAGTTCATTAAACCTGTTTCTCTTTACAAATTACCCAATCAGAGGTTTTCTTCATAGAAGTATGAAAATTAATATGCTTGTTCTACAAAAGAACTTTCCAGTCTTTTGTAGAACAAGCATAGAACAGTCTTTTATTTTCTTAGTTTTCTCTGCCCTCATAGGTTTGCACCACTGTCTGTTCACAGTCATGTTCAAGTTCCCCAGCTTCCTCTGGAAAAAATGATGCTGGGTTTAGGGAAAGACAGGTTCTTAATTGGACTGTAGAGTCTAATAGCAGAGATTGATATTTGAGAAGGTAGTTGCCCATTAAACAAAGACTCCCCTTAAAAGACAGCAATTCTGCTATGTTATGTGGAGTATGAACGGTTATTTCCCATGGTAAACTTAGTAGCCTCTGACAGCAAGGCCACTAGTGCAGCTTCTTCGAGGCAGGCCAGTCATCCTTCAGCTACTAAACCAAGTTCCTGGCTTAAGTAGCCTACAGGCTTCTGGGCTGAAACTTGGGCCTGGGTTAGAACTCTCAGGGACATTTCCTTCCTTCCTAATTCATAAAAATTTGGTAAGAATATGCGCTGGTGCTTCAAGCAAGGCTTGTTTTAGTTGGTCAAACTAAAACAAAGGTTAAAAAGGGTTTAACCTTTGTTAAACCCTTTTTAACCTTTGGTTCCCGAATCAGGGAGTGACTTTTAGCTGCCTAAGTCTGCATTATTAGGTGATGTAAGGGATGCACTATTTTACAGTATCCAGGAAGCCATAGTCTGCAGAGTCCTGTAATGCCCAAGAATCCCCTCAATTAGTTGAGGGTTTTGTGAAACAGAAAGGAGGAAACAGGTTTAATTCTTTCTTTGCCTAGTGCTCTGTTTCCTTCTCACAATACTAGACCTAGGTGGTTCACTGAAGTCTGACACAGCTAAGCCTTAGATTTTGAGACTTTATATCCTCTGTTAGTCAGAAAATTAAAAAGAGCCTTACCAACTTCCTGAAAGACTTCTTCAGTTGGGGCAATGAAGGGAATGACACCTGCATTGCGAAACTTTAATCTGAAGATAAAGAAACTCAGAGAGACATTTTGACAATGCCTGTTCAAACTGGGGTGGGGGCTGTCACGTAGTCTCCCCAAGTGTGGCTGAGACAAGGGGTTTTGTGGATTCAGAAAGAGGAAGTGCATGCTGACTGGTTTGTGAGTTTGCAATAAAGGCTGAAGAAAGACACCACTCAAAGATGGGCATAAAAGTTTAAAAAACAATTAGGGAAGGGGAAGTATATGTACAATGGGTGAAGGGTGGGAATCAATCAGAGGAAAGTGTGCCCATCAAGAAGACAGGTTCTCAATCTGGTCTAGGGATTTATCTGAGACTTGTGGCTTGGTTTTCAGGCTTTAAACAGTCTTTGGCTTGAAAGTCAGGTTTCACTGGGGACCCACCCCTGTTTGCCTCTTTCTGCTATCATATATATATTTTATTTGTTGTATATATTTTGTTTTAATATATTTTATTAATAGACCACTTTTAGAGCAGGCTTTGGTACACAGAAAGCCTGACCAGAAACAAAGGGCAAAAAAATCCCATAGACTCTGCCTACACTCACCCTCGTTTTCTGTATTGACGTCTTGCAATGGTGTCATACATTGTTATAATTTAATCAATATTGATATATTATTATTAAGTAATGTCCATAGTTTACATTAAGTTTACTGTTATGTAGAATTGTATCGGTTTTGCCAAATACATAAGATTATGTATCCACATTACAGAATCATGCAGAGAAGCATAACTGCTCTAAAAATTACCTCGTGAAACCATTTTGTCCCTCTCTCCTTTTTCTCTAAACACCAGAAAATACTTATTTTTACTGTTTTTTTAGTTTTACCTTTTCTAAAATATCATAGAGTGAAATTATGCTGTGCATAGTGTTTTTTTAGACTGGCTTCTTTCACTTAGCAAAATGCATTAATGATTCCTCCAGGACTCTTTGTGGCTTGATAACCCATTTTTATTGCCGAATAATATTCTATAAAATGCATGTTGCACAACTTATTTATCCATTCAACAACTGACATACATCTCCCAATTTTTGGCAAGAAATGAAACTGCGATAAATATTTTTATATGGAGTTTATGTGTGTGAGGATATGTTTTCAACTCATTTGTGTAAATACCTAGGCAAAAAAAATGTTGAATTATATGGTAAAACTGTGTTTTAACTTTGCAAGAAACTAAAAAATTGTCTTCCACAGTTGCTGCATTATTTTGCATTTCCATCAGCAAATAATGAGAGTTTCTACTGCTACACACCCTCACCACATTTCATGCTATTCGTATTTTAATATTTACTCATTCTTGTTGTGTATAATACTACCTCATTTTTATTTTAATATGCATTTTTCTAACCAAATACAAGCGTACTTCAAAATATTTGTAATAAACTATAGAATTAAAACATAAAAACAAAAAAAAAAAAACTTTATTCCTTACATAGCCTTCATCGAGTTTAAGAAATACTGTAAGCAATGATACCAACTCTTTAGTACATCCCCAAAAACTGAAGGTCCCAAGAATTTAGCCATGTCAGTGCAGTCTTTTAACTTTTAATATTTAAAGAAGAGGTTTCACTCTGTCACCCCGGCTGGTGTGCGTGGTGAAATCCTGGCTTACTGTAGCCTCAGACTCTTGGGCTCAAACTCTCCTCCCACCTCAGCCTCTCAAGTAGCTGAGATTATAGGCACATATCACCATGCCAGGCTATTTTTTTATTCTTTATGGAGACAGGGCATCACTGTGTTGCCCAGGCTGGTTTCAAACTCCTGAGCTGAAGTGATCCTTCCATCTCTGTGTCTCAAAATATTGTGATTACAGGCAAAACCCACTGCACCCAGCCTGTTTTACATTATTAACTGAAAAAAAAAAAAATGAATGTCCTTTACATAGTATTTTTTAGATTATAAAACAAGAAGAAGCCAAAAGGAACTAAATTAACACTATTAAGTTTATGTCTAATGATTTCTCATTGAATAATGTCACAAAATTTCTGTTGTTTGATGAGAAAATGAGCAGAAGTATTGTCTTGGTAAATAAAGGCTCTCTAGTGATGCTTTCCTGAGCATTTTTCTGCTAAAGCCATGGCTAATATTTTTAAACCTTTCATAATAAGCAGATAATGCTATTGTTCTTTGACTTTTCAGCAGTCAACAAGCAAATTGCAATGATTATCCCAAGAAACGGTAATCTTTGTTCATGACCAGTCCACTTTTGCTTTGACTGGACCACTTCCATCCCTTGATAGCCATCACTTCAACCGTATTTTGTCTTCAGGATTGTACTGATAAAGATATATATTATCTCCTCTTACAATTTTTCAAAAAAAATGCTTCTGGTTCTTGATCCTACTTGGTTAAAATTTCCATTAATTCTCTACTCTTGTCTAGAGCCAATCTGAGCGAAATGGTTTTGGTACTCATCTAGTGGACAGTTTGCTTAACGTTTAAGTTTTCAATTAACATTATTTAAGCTGAACCAGTTGAAATGCTCATGATGGTGGGTATTGTTTCTGTGGTTATTGATGGCTCTCTTCAACTATGGCACAAACAAAATTAAGTCTTTTTCCTGCAAATTGACATGGACGGTCTGCTGTTATGTGCCTCATTTTCAACATCTCATTCCATCTTAGAATAAGTTATCCATTTGTAAACTGCTGATTTATTTGGGGCATAGTCCAAATGTATTGTAAACTTTTCATAAAGAATCAATACTTTCACTATTCTTACACCAAAGCTTCAGTATGTATTTGTTGTTTGTTCTTGCTTCAATTTTAGCAGAATTCATGTTTCTCTGTTAGGAGCGCTTTTCAAACTGATTTCTTATCCTTCTTCATGCCTAAAAGTATATCCTGTTTAGACATGTTATAACAAGTTAATATGTTTATTTTAATGAAAAAAAGTAATGTCTATGCAGAGTTTTTCCAAAAGACACGTTTTCCATAAATACTTTGAAGACGTTTCACATACTGAATATTTTTTCGTGTGCTTACTAGTCATCTATATCATCTTTGATTAGGTGTCTGTTCAGATCTGTTGTGAGTTGAATTGTTTCCTAGGAACTCATATTGTTAGTAGGAGAAGAGATCCAAGTTACCCCAAGTTACTGGTGGCAAATTCGTACCTGTCTGCAGCAAATTCTGTCCTCGTCTCCTCAGAAGAAATAATTTGACTGAGGGGCATAAAGCAGAAAAAGAGATTGAAGCAAGTTCAAAAGCAGAAATGGAAGTTTATTTAAAAGGTCTTAGAACAGGGGGCGGGGAAAAACCAATAGAAGAGATCCAAGTGGGCGCCTGAGGTCAAAGAGAGAAAAAGAAGGGGCCGTTAACCTTCATCCCGGGACTTTCTAGGCTAACCTCTTTCTCACGATTCTTCCCTTAGGATGGATTTTCTGCATGCACAGTGTCCTTCTTACCCTTTGGAATTGAGCAATGTATTTAGGGAGTTATATGCATGCCAATCTGAGACTCTCTTTCTTTTTCCATTGGAGTGTACCTGGAAAAATCATACTTCGCCATTTTTGTCTCTTAATCTGCATGCCCACGAAATTGCTTCTCCCTAGGGCCTATATTCAGTTAACAGTTTGATGCTAACAACTGTGGACCATCAGGAAATGGCTTCTCCTTGGTTCAGGCTAGGAATTTATCACTTTCTGAAAGGCAATGCAATAATTGCCCTTTCTAGCGGCTGGGGTTGGAGAGGCCCCTCTCCTGCCCCACTCATGCCTACCTACTTGTAATAATATGTTGGAGTTTTAACCCTCATTATCACAGAAAGTAACCTTGTTTGTAAATAAAGTAATTGTAAAAATAATGAGTTAAATGAGGTAATTCTCAGGTAGAATGGACCACTAATGCAATATGACTAGTTTGTCCTTAAAAAATAGAAATTTGGATATAGACGAGCACATAGATAGAATACCGTGGAAAACTGAGGGTAAATATCAGGGTGATGCATTTACCTGTCAAGGGACACCGACGATTGCTGGCAAACTACTGGAAACTAGATGAGAAGCATAGAAGAGATTTTCTTTTACAGCCCTCATAAGGAACCAACCCATGACAACACCTTGATCTTGGACTTCTAGCCACTAGAATTGTAAAACCATAAATTTCTCTTGTTGAAGCCATGCAGTTTGTGGTGCTTTATGGTAGTACTCAAAACTAATATAATATTTGGTTTTGCCTGTGGTTTGCCAAACTAGGGTTTTTGGTTTCTTATAATTACCTTTCCAGTGTTCTTTAAGTTTTTTTGATACAAGTCCTCTACCAGATATACGTTTGGTCAAGAATTTTTCCCAGCCTGTGGCTTGACTTTTCATCTCCTTACAAGTGTGTTTTACAGAGCAGAAGTTTTTAACTTCAATGACGTGAAACTTACTAATTATTGTATTTTTCATTAATCATGCTTTTGGTATTGTGCCTTAAAACACATCAACAAACCTAAGATACCTAGATATTTTTCTTTGATAACTTCTAGAAATTTTATAGATTTAAGATTTGCATTTTGATCTATTATTCATTTTAAGTTAATTTTTATAACATATATGAAGTCTATCTCGCTCTCTCTCTCGCTGTCTCTCTCTCTTTCTCCATAAATATATATGGCACTCACATGTGTGGTTGTTGAAGCATCAGTTGCTGCAAAAATTATCCTTCCTCCTTTTAACGCTCTTTACTCCTTTGTCAAACATTGTCTATTTTTGTGTTGATTAATTTATAGGTTCTCTATTTTATTTCATTAATCTATGTGACTATTTTTTTCACTAATATCACTGTCTTTTTCACTATAGCTTTATAGTAAACCTTGAAGTTGTATACTAATATTCTTTCTACTTTGCTCTTTTTAACATGGTGTTAGCTCTTCTAAGTTGTTGTCCTTTCCACATAAACTTTAGAATCAGTTTGTTGATATCCATGAAGTTACTTGCTGTAATTTTAATCAAGATTATGCTGAATATGCAAAATAAATTGGGAATTCAACTATTTTTATTTAGTTAGTTTTCAGTGCTGAGAATGAAGCTCAGCTTCATAATTTAAAATGCATTTTTTAGCAAGGTTATCAATTTTCAATATAAAATTGCAAAATATATATTAAAAACTTGTCTTATTACTCAAGTAACAACTTTCAACTATGTTTTTAAATATCTTCAGTGATTACCAACATCACTATAAATATGACTGAGCTTTTGTATTTTTCTCTCATATTCATTTAAAAACTGTTGCTCACCACCATAAAAAATTAGAATTTGTATTGTTTCCTTGAGTTTATATTCTCTTTTTATTGTTTTTTACCAAAGCATAATATGCCTTTAACATAAGTTAAACTTATCTCACTAACCATGGATTTCTCGCCTTAGATTTTACTCAAAAATTATTGAAATTTTTTCTCCAATTGCATTGATCATCCTCTAGTCTCCCTGTAATGCTGTCCTTCACGTATTTGTTTTACTCTATTTCTAGATTAGATTCATTGTTTCCTCAATCTTGTATCTTTTTTCTTTATTAACTACTTTATTTTATACCCTTGAGCAACTACACCCAAAAAAGACAAAAGGAGATAGATAATTTTGGATTCTTGTATGTCTGCATCTTTTGCGCACACTCATTGTTGATAGTTTGGATGAATATTGAATTCTAGATTAAAAATAAGTTGTGCTCAGACATATGTAGGCATAACTTTATATTCTTCCACATGCCAGTGTTTCTTATAAGACTCATGTGGATCTAAAATTTGTTCTACTGTTAGAACTAGTTTTAATTTTCTTCTTAATTCTTCTTTCTCTATTAATTTTCTAAGAATTTTTAAGTTATTCTCTGTACCCTAGGATGTCCTCAATACTTCATTATGGGGCATTCTTAGTCTTTGCCTGCTTTTCTTCTTACTCTTTCTATTATTATTGTTTTGTTTTGCAACGCTTTGACTATTCTAACTTGAAAATAACTTTCTAAAAAACTTATTTTTTTCTTTTAAAAGTTCAATTCTTCTTTCAAAGTTCTTTCTGGAACTCTTCTGAATTCACCATTTGTGTTTCTTTCATTCCCTCTCATGCTTTTATTTTCTTTATATTTTGTGATACAGAAGATGTCTTTTTGCTTGTATTTCAACTTTTCTAATGAATATTTGATTTTTGTAATATGTCTGGCTTGGTCAGTTTAGGCTGCTGCAAAACATAGTACTATAGTCTGGGTGGCTCAAACACCAGAATGTATTTATCACAGTTTTCGAAGCTGGGAATTCCAAAATCTCATTTTTTATAACATGAACAGACTGAGACTTTTCCATATCTCTAAGTTGCAATTACTTATTGCTTAACATCTCTGTGTTCAGTTTCTCTCTTCTCATATTTTACTACAAGCAGTCAAGAGGAATCAAGGTGCTTTTTCAACATTGTACTTAGAACTGTCTTCAAACAAATATCCAGTTTCATCATTCACAGTTCTAGCTTCCAAAAACCACTAGAAGACAAACACAATTCAGCCAAGTTATTTGTCATTTTATAGCAAGGATAATATTTTATTTATTGATCAATAGCATATTACTAATTTACTAATTTTCATCTGAGATATCACCAAAACAGCCCTTTGAATCCATATTTCTAGCAACATTCAATACACAACTATTTGTGTGTTCTTTTTTTTTTTTTTTTTGAGACACAGTTTCACTCTTGTTACCCAGGCTGGAGTGCAATGGCCTGATCTCGGCTCACCACAACCTGTGCCTCCTGGGTTCAGGCAATTCTCCTGCCTCAACCTCCTGACTAGCTGGGATTACAGGCATGCACCACCATGCCCAGCTAATTTTTTTTGTATTTTTAGTAGAGACGTGGTTTCACCATGTTGACTAGGATGGCTTCGATCTCTTGACCTCGTGATCCACCCGCCTCAGCCTCCCAAAGTGCTGGGATTACAGGCATGAGCCACCGCGCCCAGCCTATTTGTGTGTTCTATAAGAATATGAAAGCTTTCTCTACAGCTTTCCTCTTTAATTTCTGAGCCCTCATCAGAATACCTTTACGTTCCTTCATAGCTACACATAGGCTTTTTCTAGCATGCACCTCAAAACTCCAGCTTCTACCCATTACTCAGTTTCAAAATGCTGCCACATTTTTAGATATTTGTTACAACCGCACTCCACTTCTCAGTACCAACTTCGATTTTGAAAGTTGTACATCATTTTTGAGGTACTGGTATATTCCTTTCATTGCTACATTAGATTCCATTGTATTTTCTGTCAATGAAAAGTTGCTTTGTTTTCATATATTTATCATTCTAAAATATTCTTCTAGGAAATTTGTCTCTGTATAGATTCAGAAGTTTTTCTAGGTATTACACAGAGAATAAAAATTGGGCTGGGAATGCCTGTAATCCCAACACTTTGGGAGGCCAAGGCCAGAGGATCACCTGAGGTCAGTAGTTTCAGACCAGCTTGGCCAACATAGTGAAACCCTGTCTCTACTAAAAATATAAAATTAGCCAGGTGTGGTGGTGCATGCCTGTGATCCCAGCTACTCTGGAGGCTGAGGCAGGAGAATCACTTGAACCTGGGAGGTGGAGGTTGCAGTGAGTCGAGATTGTGCCATTGAACTCCAGCCGGGGCAAAAAGAATGATACTCTGTAGAAAAAAAAAAAAAAGTGTTAGGGTATGTGCCCACAAATTTCCAAAGTGGTTGCAAAATATCACACTTCAACCTGCACTGTAAAGGATTCTTGTTGATTACCACCTGCCCCTACTCTTAGAATTATTTAACTTTCATTTTTATTTCTAAAGTCAAACCTCATTGAGTTTGTATTTGAATTGCCCTGATTATATGTGATATTGAACATTTATGAAGATATTTACTATAAGTTGTGTAAATTTCTCTGGAATCACCCTGCATAAGTTTGGCCTATTTTCTTTTGTTTACATATATTTTAAAATTGATATGTAGGGGATTTTTTATGTATTCTGAATATGAACCTCTGTTGGTTTTACAACCACCAAATACATACTTCTGGTATTACTAGTTTTTTCACTTTATTTACATTATCATGTGATAAAGGATATTTTTAAATTTTAATTAATCAAAAGTACAGAATAACATTTTCCAGTGAATGCATAAGTTTTTTGAAAATATTTTGAAATATTAATATTAAAAGTTGCTTTTTGTTATAAAACATTTAATTGGTAATTCCCTAATTGTTCATTGATTGGTTATCACTGATTTACGTCACTGAGATTTTCACATATAAAATTTCCGTGTGTGTGTTTCAGAGATCTCTATTCATGTTCATCCAGTTATTATTCTACTTAAACATCATTAGCATTCTGTCTTAATTACTAAAGATGTTTATAAGTTATAATATTTCAAATGCCACATTTTAACACACTTACACAGATGTTTTTAACATATTACAGATAGTCTTTGTCATACTCTTTTACATAGTAAATGTATAATTATCTTGTTAAGGTTCATGAAGAAACATGCTGAGATTTTGAGTGGAATTGAACTGGAAATCTAGGTCAATCTTAGAAAAACTAACATGTTTATGGTTTTGAGTAGTCCCACCCCAAAACGTGATTTGGTCAAAATAACTCTCTAAAGTTATTTTGGTCATTTTAGAAACATTTCACTATACACTTAAAATTTTCTACATGTAATTTACAGATATTTTATAAAATTAAATTTTAAGTATTATATTTTTATTCCCATTAAAAATTACAGTAATAAAATTTATTATGTGGTTCTGTTCTAGAAATACAGTGAGATTTATTTAATAATCTAATGTTCCGCAACCTAAATACCTCTCTTAATACTAATAATATATCTATATAATTATTCTGGCATTTATAAATAAACACTCATATAATCTATTATATTCTTATTTTATTCATTCTAATTTTTCAGGCTGTTCTCAATTTATAATTTCCTGTTATTCACTTAATTGTTTAGATAGAATTTTAATTAAATTGTTTTTTAAAGTCAGAAAAAGTGGTTTTGACTTCTTGGTTGGAAATAGAATGCTTCATATACTTTGCAATTCAATGTGATTTTATGATAGGTTTTTTTGGATAGATCTCCTTTATTTAAATAAAATCTTTCCTTGAATTTTGGCTTAATAGTGGCTTTATCAAAACTGGGTATTTAAATTTATAAAATATTTATCTTCATAGATTAAAGATGTTTTATAAATAATGTGTGATAATTTATGTCAATTTTTAATGATAAATTAACAGTGCAGTGCGTTGCTAAGAAATAAATTGGTTTGAAATCTCTTATTGAGGAACGTTTACAAATTTTTCTTATTTAGTTTATTTAAAATATATTAATTACACTGAAGTTAAGAATTAGTATATTGTCTGGGTGAATGAACAATTTTGTCATCAAAAAACAGTGTGTTCCTCTTTTAAAATAAAAATTTATTTTTTAAAATACTTCAAATATTAACAAACCTACCCCAGTTTTGTTAAGATTAGCGTTTTATTTATATATGTATTTTTTTCTATTAGCCATAGAGCTCTTTTGAAAATATTTCTGTCTAGAAAACTTTTAGGTGATTTTTAAAAATTTAATCTGACAATATGTCTTTTCTATCTAACTAATTTAGCACGTTTATATTTATTTTGATTCCTTTTATTATTAAATTTCATTTTATGATCTTATATAGTGTTTTCTATTCCTCACCACTTTTTGTTTCGGTTTTATTTTTTTTCTTACTTTCTTAACATTTTTTTATATTGGCTCATGTTTTCTTTATCATTTTTCAAACTGCTTTGAAGTCATGCATTTAATTTTTATTGTTAGTGTAGTTTTTCCAGCTAGCAATTATAAGATTTTCGTTGTTAGAAGTCTTTTTGGAAATATTAATGCAGTAAGCAGAAGTTCATAATTGTTTGAAATCTTTCGTTAATTTATGGGCTCCCTCATTTTGCTTTCCTTTTACGGGATTATAACAGTATTATATAAATTTGGCCACAAAAAAGGTAAAAATGGCATTCATGAATAGTGCTTTTTCTCAAGAAACATACTTCAAAAAGCATTTATTCTAATTTTTACTTTAAGATACATTACATATTCATATCCATATTCTCTATAATAGTTTGTATGAATTCATACAATGTCATAAGCTTTATTGAACTAATATTACCATTTGTTTTACTATTTTTATTATATTGAAATAATATCACATTTATTATATTTATTATACATTAAATATTATCAACATATACATGGATTTTGTAAATATTTACTAATATACAGCAATATTATGGAAACTTGTGATATGTTAAGTCTTTCTCTAATTTCCTTAAAAAATAGCATTCTTCATTCTGTGTCCAGAGGCAAAAAGATGTTTTTATTTTCCCTGTTTAATTTTCTCTGGTTTCTCAGTGCTCAGTTCTATGACGAACTCTAAAACAATGAACATTATGACATGCTATCAATCATTATAAAAAAAATAGTGTCAATTACAATTACCTATCATCAGTAGTCCTCTTAGGTGTTCTAATTTTGCTTTGCCTTATACAAGTAATGATTCGAGTGTCATTTATTTATTCACATATAAAGGAAGAGAAATAGGATGTATTACAGAATTACTGATGGTTTTTTTTTCCCAGCACATTAGGTTTCTTTGTTTAAGTTTGAATATGATGTCTTCAGAACATTTTGCTGATTTTTAAAATAATGACGCAAAAAATAAAAATGTAAGTTACAAACATAGGAAGTCTGCAGGTGCTTTTCTAATGTGTATACTGCAGAAACATACATGCGATAAACTCAGATATTTTTTACCTTCTTAGACTTTTCCTAAACAAAATTAATGCTCTGTGTTAAAATCACTGCATTTCTTATCAGACCCTCAATACGAGGCTCATGTAAATATCAAATAAGCTATTTCATTTTAAGTTTAAATACTTTTTAATAATATTTTCAGCAATAACTAAAATATTCTTTTAATTCACCTTAAATATTGATCTCAGATTAAGAACTTCAATGGTTTGTCTATGGCTCTGAGGAATATAGGTCAGTACATTTAATTAAACCCTCATAATATTACACGATTATGATTTTAGACACGTTTTACAACAAAATAGAGTTATTTCACATCAAAATAAAGGTATCTTTTACTAGATAATATGTATCTATTAATATATCTTTGAATATAAAGAAATATATGTCACAATCTCAGAAGCGTATAGAAAAGATGTAAAATTTTTACATGGCTAGTTAATTCACTTATTTTCAATTCTTTTCTTTCTTATAACCGCCTACAGAATTAATCTGTTTGCTAGATTTAATAAAATATCTGTTTTTAGTATTTAAACTACAAAATAGACATCGCCTAGTCTGTGTTCCAATGTGCATTGCTTTTATAGATCATAGTGATCTGGTAGAAATATTATGAAGTACATCATGTTCTGAAATAATATATTTTTCCCCTTGACTCTTTTGTACAGTTTAGTTGTCTAATTGCATTACTTCTAATATTCTGTCACTCTATTTTCTCTGCTTTCCTGTTGAAAGAATCACACACTAATAGGTTGTGTTTGCCTCACTGGCTGTGTCGTTGAGACGTTTGTTAAGTCATAGGTTTTCATTTACTTCAAAGCCTTACCTTTAATACATTATTTTCTTTCATATTTACAGATCAACATTTGTGAATAAGGGTGACTTTGTTTTCAGTGCACGTAAATAAATTCTGAAGGGAATGTAATTATATGCTTCTATTCTATTTTATTACACGTCCAAGAAGTTAGGACTTTATTAAATGTGTGACTTCCATTGGCATCCCTGGAGAAATAAATTAAAAGAGTGAAAGAGTTTATTTATTGTGGTTTTATTATACATTTATTCAGTTTACAGCAAACTTCATGCTGTAACTAATTAACAAAAACAAAAATGCTGTGAATTTAAATATTCAAATAAATATTTGAATTGTTTATTGTCAATAAACCCTGAAAAAAGACTTGATCATTTATTATTACTTATCATAAGCTTAACACCAAAATAATCCTCTTGTTGATATAAACCTTTTGTTTCTACTGAACATATTAAAGATGCTTTCATTATTATAATCAATTTAAATGTCTAATGTAATCCTTAGTGCTAAAAAAAAAAAAAGAAGCAGCAAAATAATATGTCATACAAAGTGCTAATGTCTTAGGAGTAAAAATCATTTTACCCAGAAGAATATTTAGCAACTTTAAATGCATAAGCAATTGTATTGTTAATCCATAGGAATTATGATTCAATAAGATAATATTTAATTCATTACCTAAATATTTACTATCTAATTTGTGTCAGGTACTCTTCTAGACGCTGGTGCTATACGAGTGAACAAAACAAAATATCTTGCTTTCCCTCCCTCCCCTTTGTTAAACTGCGCTTATATTAGGTGTGAATAGGTAGTGAGAGATGTATGGAAGACACGCAAACCTCAACTGAGTTATGAGGGTGGCAGGTCAGAAGTGCTAGGAGAAGTGACCATGGGACACACAGGTCAAGTTATAAAACCAATAATTTGAAACATTTTAAGATGTTAATAAAAAGTTTCCGCAGGGTCACCAAAAAACAGGCAATATCATCTGACTACAGGTAAGATCCATCATGCAGGGAGTAGCTACTTGAAAGACTGGATTAAAGCCACAGATGAAAATACGCTATAGTTAAATTTGGGAAACACACTGACTGAAAGCGAATGAAATAAAAGGTAAAAGCCACAAAGGATTCTGCAGTGTGGGTTTGAACTCAAGTCATTTGCCTATCCTCAAAGATAAGCCATAGCTTTTATAATAAAATGTTGGTGAGTGGAAGTACGTTTCCATATATGAAGTGAAGATAAAATCATCTTAAGGTATATTTTATATCATTTATTAGAATCCTTTACTTCATATTATCTTTTTACAATAAACAACCAATGTCTGTTAGTCTCAAGATATTGATAAGAAGAGTTTTCCTCACTCAGATAATATATCAGTAATTGTGCAACTTTAATTTTGTGGAAAATATAACTACATATATTCAGTCTACCCAACCTCATTGATTCATAAGAGGAATTCAATTATTTGAATGCTAAAACTGGACTTTAATATGAATCAATACATATAAAAGGAAGTAGAATTTTAAACTGTTATGATCATCTTGACATCACCTTTTTCATTTTTATTGAAATAAAATTTTATAAAAATATGCTTATTAAAATATATAATATTTTGTTCTTATGGTTACAATTAGCTCTTTTTGTTTAATTTATTGCATATTGAACGTATATTTGGCAGCTGTAAAAGTGTATAAATAAATAGGCCATAGTACCCATACACTATTAATTAAAGCCTGTTTTTGGATAAGTGCCATAATACTCAATGTAGAAGGCATTTTGCAATATTATATTTTCAAACAAATTAACTACTTTTAACAGATATCCATATTGAAAACATTATAATATAGCAGTATGCATGCAAAATAATAAATTTCACCTTATAAAGTCTGTTTTTAAATGCCATCTTATTTACAGTCATAACCATTTTCAAAATTGCTCAGCAGGTTATAGGCATTAATTCTATGAATGTGAGACTATGTGATGGGTTGGGAAAATACACAATTTTTTCTCCTATAAATACATCCTTTTATTCCTCCAGATGATCAACCAACAGCTGCTGATTGCTTCAGCTGTACTTTATTTTTGCTGATAAATAAAGCATTCTTTCGATTTTAAAATCTGCCGTTATTACTTTGGATATACCAATAAATTAAAAATAAAGCTTTTATTTAAAAGTCTCTTCTTTTGCACCCATATTGGCATGGAAAAAATATATACATGTGTTTTAAGCATTCTGAGAATTGTGGCAATAAAAAAAGTATATTACTCTCAATTTTAAAAAAGTGTATTTCAAATTTAAATAAAATATACATTAGCACTGATGATAATTATCATTATCTTATTATTATTATTATTTTAATGGAGGGGGAAAATGAATGAAAAACTTTCCCACATACCACAAATTCTGTTATATAAACATTTTTATTATGTAATTGTTATTTTAAAAAGTCTGCTTTTTATTTTAAGCCTGAAGTTTATTAATAATTATCAGCTGAACACTTGCAAAACCTAATGCACTGAACTGTTCTGGAACCACTGTGTCTGTTGCTATTGTCTCTTTATTTATTTATTTATTTTTTTGATTACTACAAAATCTTGATCAAATCTGCTTTGAGCTATTCAGATAAAAAATGGAGTTTCTTATTAGAAATCTGAAAATATTAGAAATGTGAATATTTGTAAAAATGATATCGTCTTCTCATGGGAGCATCCCCAACCACTTGTTTTGTCATTACAATGTTTATTTACTATCCTTTTAGTAACCAATAATGCTTTAGTCAAAGCACCATTTAAGCTTTGAAACGATTTCATTGTGGGATTTTATTTTAGCATATAAAAAATGTTTTCTCATTATATTAACAATTCTGTGCATGCTGCATCAAAAATTTTTACCTTATTACAAATTAATATTTTATCATTTGAAACTTACTACAAAAATGTACAGGAAATTTAATTTTTCATTCCAAATATAGGCTCAAAAGACATAAAGTTTACTTGAATGAAATTGGAATGAACAAACATCTTGCAATTTGATGGATGTGACATATATATTCTGAATGTACTGAATTATTTTCTAAAATATCCTTTTAGTATGTTTTATAAATGTATATTATACAGCAGATAATTTATTTATTTGCAATCTTTCCATCATTAGTCAGACATTTGCAAGCACATACCCATCTTCCCATTGATGTAGGGTTTATAAACTCAAAGGCTAGCATAGTATTGCTTATTAAACACATTTTAAACAGGGAATAAATGTAGTAATTACATGCACACCAATATTATTTCATTTAATTTAGATTTTATTACAGTTGTTTTTGAATAAAACCCCATGATCAAACATAAATTTACCTTATAGTAAGTCACTGTTCATATGTATCAGTTTTTCTTGGGTTTTGTTTTGTTTTGTTTACTCTGTCTATAATTTATTTGGGATTTGTATTCTCTTCTCTATTGATATCCAATGGAAAAAATAACTGAATTTAAAACATGCATATTTAGAATAGATTGTGGGAGTGTAGTTATACATGCATCAGCGTTAGTGAAGGAGACACAAATTATTCATATTTCCAGGAATGTAATATATTGCTTCACATAACATTTAAATCCTGGGCATGAAACTGTGTTGCATTACTATACTTTATCTGTCTGAGCTTTATTTTCTGGGATCCTTCTCATTTTGTCATGCTCCTTTTAATAATGCATGTCTGACCATTAGTGATTTCGTTTTTCTGGCTGGCATCTTTGCATTAGTGATAGATATGTGATCTGACAAATATTCGGAATATATAGTAAGAGTTTTGTTGGGATTATTGAAATAGAGGCAAGCTGTTCATGTTGGGTCTAAATATGGAGCCTAAGCATGTAAGAAGCTACCATCTGAAAGCCACACGAAAGGTAAAAAATCTAAGAGAAGATAATAAATTGATAATTTTTTAAACTACTGAACCCAATTATACTAAGTGAAGCCTATAGTTATGAGGCATTATATTTCTTTTCACTTGATCTTTGTGAACTGATTTGCAAGTGAGAGTCACTTAATTGATATTCTAAAGTTAGCTATAAAAGAAAAAAAAAAACTGAAGAACAGGACAAACCATAGATGTGAAGTGTGGGTTAGGGGCTATCAATATATTCCCCTAAAGATCATTTACTAAATAAATGACAAATTTTAAAAAAAAAGTCATTTAAAAAATTACAATACTTCAAAAACATTTATTCATCCCCAATGTAGGCTAATCAGTTAACAAAACAGGCAAAAATTCAGACTGCAGGAGCTTGGTTTCCTTTAAGTCAATTTAGTGCCAAATGTTTTCCTTTTCTTTTCTTTCTTTCTTTTTTTCTCTTCAGTCTTCCACATACTCATTAAGAAATAGAACTTGTTCAAGACGACAAGAAGCTGAACAACCTCCACCAGAAACACAGCTAAATTTACAAATCCTTCATCTATTAGGAGGGATGAAGAGAGAACATTTAAATCCTGCTATATTACTTGAAAGTCTAAACTGCTAAGGCAGCATCTAGTGGCCAAAATTAAAGAAAAAATTAAGGACAGATGTGCAGGAATGTTTAAGTTGGGATGCACCAATTTTTATGTGTTTTTTTTTTCTTCTACAGCTGTTCCTCTTCCATCACATGAGATAGTATTCTAGACACACTGGCTGTAATTTATAGTTTAATTTTTATTGTGAATAGAATTATGTCCAGGACACAATCTGGAGAGGGATTTGTATCAATTGTCACTGGTTTGTTTCATCGGTTAGTTTTCTGTATATTCTTTAAATGTCGTAATATATTTTTCTCATACTCAATTAGGAATAGCGATTCAAAGAAACAGAAAATAAAAATTATTTCATTTGGTGGATCAGTTGAGATAGTCTTTGATATTTCTTCTTAAAACCGTTCTATGAAAATAGCATTAAAAGTGAACACAGCAGCCCTAAAATAAACTTAGCAGATTACCTTCTGGGTTGGATATTATGGTATCTTGTGTGGACTGTTGCCTCTGAAAATATAATAAGAGAGCCAGAAAGAGAAATAATCTCTTTTGTATTTGTTATCAAAATTAAGCATCTTGTAGCTATCTCTCAATCTTCTTCCGATTTTACAGAAATAAAATATTATGAGGTTAGTTGGGGCAAGTCAAATGAGCAGCAGAACTTTCCTATTCTGCTTATACCCTTTCAACTACAAAATTTATTTTTTTTTCCTTCCTTTCTTCCTTCTTTTTTTTTTTAACAGCTTGGAAATATTGAGAGAAGGGAGTTAAAAAAGATCAACAAAAAAGACTAAAACAAATGTTTGCACTGTTAATTTTTTTTTTTTTTAAGACAGAGTTTTGCTTTGTCACCAGGTGCCAGGCTACAGTGCAGTGGTGTGATCTTGACTGACTGCAACCTCCGTCTCCTGGGTTCAAGCAATTCTCCTGCCTCAGCCTCCCGAGTAGATAGGACTACAGGACCACGCCACCATGCCCAGCTAATTTTTGTATTTTTTAGTAGAGAGGGGGTTTCACCATGTTGGCCAGGATGGTTTCGATCTCTTGGCCTCGTGATCCGCCCGCCTCGGCCTCCCAAAGTGCTGGAATTACATGTGTGAGCCACCCTCCCTGGCCTAATGATTTTTTTTCCACTCTTATAAATTTTATAACTTTCTACCTGTATGCCAAATTTACTATTTTTACAAATATGAATTATGTGTAAAAACAAACTAGGCAATTTGAGAAATAACGTGGATGGAGACAGAGAGTGCTAATTGTAAGGGAATTATGATTTTCCATTAGCTCATGTGAACAGCAAAGTGAAAACACTAAATGCAGTCATAAACTACTTTAAATATATTGAAATCCTAGGAATCTTAAAATGCTAATGACATAGGAATATTTTGAAAATCGGTTTTGGCATAGAGTGGTACTGATATTTGGTATTTTTTTTTTAGCAAATAGATTTAAATTCTCTAATACAAATAAAAAGGAACAAGGTGATAATTAAAAGCATCTGAGAATAAGTTTTTTCTCTAAAACCTTCCAGTTTGTTCAAGCCAGCATCCCCCCAAAATTCTACCTTATGATGCTAAATGCTTAGCATTTCCATCTCTAAATTCAAAGTTAAAACAGCAAAAATATTATATTTATATTTTCTCATTATTTCAAGCCCTATCGTATTACTTATGGTATATTACTTAATGATAAATAGTACCATAAATGAAATTGCATACTATAAAATATCATAATAGAATAAATAAAACTGAGAACTCAGTGGGTTCATTTTATTTTCCTTGATCCATTAACCAAGCATTGCTATTATCTTCAGTGACAGAAACCGGTGATGACAAAAGGCTTGTATTTTCTGCTGCTGAGCTGAAAACACAGATTAAGAAACAGGCAGGATTTTTAATAATTGTATTTTGGAGTGTGTAGATAATCATTCTGTTTTTTCCAGGGGTGATTAGAGCTATTTTGACATCACGCAAGGTAAAAAAAGAAAAATACATAATTTATCTTTCAATGTAAAAGCTAAATGAAGCCTCAAAAAAATCATTAAATCTTGTCCTCTTTCTCCTACCTGGGCTAAAGCTAAAAATGGCAAAGAGATGAATCAAGATCTGAGGTGAAAGTCAAGTTAGTATTTTTTTGTAATCATTCTTTGACTCATTCACTGATTCACCCATTCCACAAATGCTAATTGAGTGGTTTCCAGGTGCCAGGTCCTGGAGATGCAGGTACCTTGCATCATTTTTCTAAATCCTTACCTTCAAGAAATCTGTAAGGGCTGAGGCCAAGCTATGAGATGGGAAAAAATATAGAAAAGAAATACTGGAATTATCTAAGGTCTTTGACCAGAAAAAGAGCAAGAAAAATATGACACACCAAAGACGTATGTGCTAATGCCCTGAGAAGAAAGAAGCAATGGTGTTGAGATGGCACAACGCTGGGCAATGGGTGGTCATAGGGCATCTGAACAGCCAGGGGAGAGGAATGTAGAATTTATCCTGAGATCACTCTGAGGCCACTGAAAGACATTAAACATGGGAGTGATAGATTAGTATTTGCATCTTAGAAATATTATCATATAAATACAGGAGAATGCCAGGGTAAATCAAAGAAAGAAGACCTCGTATAGCCTTCCACTGGTGAGAAATGACGTCCTGCGTTATGCATTGGGAACAGTGGAAATGCAACGCCGTCTTTACCAGATGTAGTAAAGTACTTTCAGCGAAGTACTCTGTTTAAAACTATGTGTCTTTCTTTCATTTCTCTTTCAGAAACTTTATCCCACATCTTTGGGTTGGAATAGCAACTAATAGAGAATTGGCATTTTAGCTTTCTTAAAGTGGATCTTTGAATAGACTCGACAATTAGTCAATAAACTTTCATCCTTTCCTTTTTTTAATTCTAGCAATCCATTTTTTCCATATGACTCTAACTCCTAGCACTATAATAATAAAAGTCTCTTCATCAAACAAACACGAGCAAACCATTTAGGTGAAAGTCTACAAGTTTTATCCTCAGTGTCAAGCACAGGACCTTGCACTTACAAAGTTTCTAATAAATATTACATTTAGATATGTATGAATTATTTAATAAATGCTATCAAGTTACATACAGTGAATCTTTTCTCACAACTTGGTAATAAGAGAGGTAAAGTAGGCTTCTAGGATTAATGTCAATGAGCTATTTAAAAATCACATTAAAAGGACAGAAAAAAATATATCTATGTAACAGACTAGATTGCATCCGGAGTGAATTTATTTTATTATATGGCAGTATTTATTTCCTGGAAATTATTATTAGCACAAGATATAAAATAAGTATGAGACTAAATTAAATATTAGACAGATTAAACAATTTGTATGGGGACACTTTGCTTATAAGTGACAAAGATTCAATTAAAAATAACTTAAACCAAAAGAAAGAAAAGGGGAGAGAGAGGGAAGTTCAGAGGAAGGAAAACAAGGAAGAAGGAAAGAAGGAAGGAAGGGAGGAAGGGAGGAAGGGACGGGCAAGTAATGCAATGAACTAGTTTTTATAAATCTTAGAAGCACCGTAGTCCATACGGTAGAGTTTGGGGTGGCTTGATCCAATGGTTCAAACAATGTCGTGGGACTTTCTTTTTACACTTTCCACAAACTTTTCAATGTATAGTGTCAATAACAGTACCTCAATACTTACATCTCATGAGTTTATCTTACCCAAGAAATCTAACAGGAAAGTCCTAGGCAGGTAATGGTTTAGTCAGCTTGTTCTCCATCCACATTTTTCAGTCTATGACAGTGACCAGCCACGCTGTTCACTGAGAAGTGTAGAGAAGACTTGCTTATTACAAGACAATGTGTTAGCTTCAGGTACCTGGAAACGAGAGAGTCTCAAAGGCAAATCTGGCAGTGTCCATCAAGTGGTGTCGCTGACTGAGGTCATTCTTGTAGAAATGGATGCATCTAAGTATAATCAAATACCTAAATGCTCTCGTGATTTAGCTAGTGATAGAGTTCACAGGCTCTTTTCTTAAAAAGTTGGTTCTCTGCCACTAACTTCCACAATGAACTTGGGCTGCTTACTTCTTCATTTTATTCTCATCAAAATTTAGAACTTCACATCTCTTTACTTAATATGGTTATTCATTTGTACCCTGTCAGTTAAGGAGGAGACTGCAGAAATCTTTTTGCTCCAAATATTGGGTTTTTTTTTTAAGACAGAGTCTCGCTCTGTCACCAGGTGCCAGGCTGGAGTGCAGTGGCGCGATCTCGGCTCACTGCAACTCCACCTCGTGGGTTCAAGCAATTCTCCTGCCTCAGCCTCCTTAAGGAAAATGAGAAGATAGCTTAGCAGCAGTACCTTGCATTGTTTGTGCATTGTTTTAATAATTTTCCTAAACGAAGTAATTTTTTAATGAATCAGTGCTCTATTTACATAATATTATCAAATATGTTTTAGTGTGCTATTTCTTTCTTCTTTCTTAAATGTAATTTAATTTAATTTTGTTCTGGGATACTTGTGCAGGACATGCAGGTATGTTACATAGGTAAACATGTGCCATGGTGGTTTACTGCACCTGTCAACCCATCATCTAGGCATTAAATACAGCATGAATTAGCAATTTATCTTGATGCTCTTCTTCCCCCCTCACCCCTGACCCAGGCCGGCCGAAGTGTGTGATGTTCCTCTCCCTGTGTCCATGTGTTCTCATTATTTAGCTCCCATTTATAAGGGAGAAGATGTAATGTTTGGTTTTCTGTTCCTGTGTTAGTTTATTGAGGATAATGGCTCTTAGGGACATGGATGGAGTTGGAAGCCATTTTTTAAAAATTAGTTGTCCTTCTCCCAAATACATACCTTATAATTTCCTAGAATTGTTCTAAAGTTCTTGTAAAAACTGACAGCGGCTACCCTGATACTGCTGAACACAGTAGAGGTGTTTTCCTGTCTCAGGACCTTTCCACTTGCTGTTCCCATTTCTGAAATATCCATCTCCTAAATTCCTTCTTGTCTTGGCCCCTTGCTTAATTCAGATATTGACTCAAATATCATCAATTCAGAGTGTCTTTCTTCTGCATTCAATTTAAAATTGTCATTGTTGCCTACCTCTGTACAAAGGGCTATTTCATCTAAATGTATCCAAGAGTTAAGATTATGCATTTTAAAAGTATATTATATTTTCATAAGGGAGTCCTAGATAGATCAAACAATTTATGAAGCATCCACGGAAATAATAGTTTATAGTGTTCTTATTAAAAAGCACAATAGATATCTATATGTTAATTTCTAAGAGGTATTGCTAATTTGTTTTAGAATGTTCCCTTTTGTTTATAAAACTGTTAAAATATACACACACGGCCGGGCGCGGTGGCTCAAGCCTGTAATCCCAGCACTTTGGGAGGCCAAGGCAGGTGGATCACGAGGTCAAGAGATCGAGACCATCCTGGTCAACATGGTGAAAGCCTGTCTCTAATAAAAATACAAAAAATTAGCTGGACATGGTGGTGCGTGCCTGTAATCCCAGCTACTCAGGAGGCTGAGGCAGGAGAATTGCCTGAACCCAGGAGGCGGAGGTTGCAGTGAGCCGAGATCGCGCCATTGCACTCCAGCCTGGGTAACATGAGTGAAACTCGGTCTCAAAAAAAAAAAAAAAAAAATACACACACACACACACACACACACACACACACACACATATATATATATATATATATATACACACACACACACATGCATAAACACCACTGAAGATATATGCTAGTTCTGAAAAAAGGCAAACATGATTTATTTTGGAAAGGGAAGTTTTCTATAAAGATGCATGCATTACTTTTCCAATAAAAGACTCTTTAAAAGGGAACAATTTATTCACCCATTACAAAGTATTTATTGAATAACTGTTAGGTGCCATGGACTGTGAAAATTGACCTACCCAAGTTCACAGTGTTGGCTGCAAACTGGTGAATCTCAGGTAAGCCTCATATATAAATCCTACTATCCAGTATATTGTGTTATCTGGAGGTATGACCTAGAATCTCCATCCTTGTCTAGGAGCTATCATTCTATGGGGAGGAAAGTTAGTAAATAAGTGAAATATAAGATGTTTTAGGTGGTTATTAATATAACTAAGAGAAAAGTAAGAGAAGGGCAATAATTAAAGAGGCAGAGAACAGTGGTGAATTTAGACAGAAGGGTTAGGAAAATACATCTGAGTTGGTAAAATTTAAGTCAGGGCCTGAAGAAAGTGAAAGACTAAGACATAAAGAAATGTAAGGGACAGATATTTCAGGGAATAGATCAGCAAGTGCAAAGACCCTCGGAAAGGAACATGCATATATGGATTTGAGGAAGTGCAATAGAATTGTTGTGACTTTTGACAGTTTTCTCAAGAACAATATTAGAACATTCTTAGAAAAATCTTTACACAATTTGCCTAAGAGAATAGTGTACTCTGATACTGGGTTAATTAGACTACTTAGATCAGGCCAAAAGAATCTTCCACATAATCCAGTGTAACTTAATAGGATTCTATGACATGATTAGGACAGTAGCATCACCTAACAATAAAGTGTGATTTCTTTTACTTCACCTTACTCTATGATGTAAATCCCTTTGGACAAACTCACAGGAAAAAGTTATTTTATTGAAAAGTATATAATTGGAGTTTCCTAGATTAGATTCATGGCATAATTCCATAGCAACTGCAAAAAAAAAAAGTTTTCTATAGTACAATGCATAAGATGTACAATGGCAATTTCTATTTCTTTTCCATTGAGAAAAACACCCATGGAGATAACAGTTGATATCTCTATATTAGCCACAACAAGATTGATTATGAGGTTAGTATTATGTTGCACATAGAAACTGTTTATTTCATTTTCAACATGTTTAACATATTATAAAAGCAAGACTAAGCCTTCACTTTAGGCTCTGAAAATTTCATTATGAAAAAATAAGTTAAAAGTTAAAATTTTGTACATGCTCTAATTGCTTTATTGTGCATGCCATTAACATTTTTTTTCCACATCGTGGTACAAATAAAAAAATATTGGTATGAGAGATTATAATGGGCTTGTTAGTGCTGTTTTCTAACTACTAGTAAGCGTGCCCTACCAACAAAGAAAAGTTACTGATAATCTTCAACATTTTTCTTAGACCTTGACTACTAACAGAGAATCATGAAAAGATTTTTAACCAAGATTTACTTGAGAAAAGCCTTCAAAAACAGTAAGTACTTGAAAATTTTGTAGTACCCATGATTTGACACAGTTTGATGATATGCTACGCATTTTGTTGACTCTAAAACTAAAAAGTTTTATTAAAAACAAATAATTTATTAAATTAGAATGTCAATGCCATTGACTTTTTTTTTTTTTTTTTTTTTGAATGGAGTTTCACTCTTGCTGCCCAGGCTGAAGTGTAATGGTGCAATCTGGGCTCACTGCAACCTTTGCCTCCGGGGTTCAAGAGATTGTCCTGCATCAGTCACCTGAGTAGCTGGGACCACACCTGACTAATTTAGTATTTTTAGTAGAGATGGGGTTTCTCCATGTTGGTAAGGCTAGTCCTGAGCTCTTGACCTCAGCTGATCCAGCCACCTCGGCCTCCCAAAGTGCTGGGATTACAGGCGTGAGTCACAGCACCCAGCCCCACTGACAATTTTTTAAAAGAATGGGAATAATGCACAGTTGATTCTGCTTTCAGAATACGCATTATTTTAAAATAAAATAGAAAAAGGGACTTTAAATGTGAGCTGGTCCAGAATCTCAAACTTTATTAATAAAGATGACAAATTTTCCAAAAGGTTTTAAAAGTAGGTGTCAAGGGGAATTATGTGTACTTCTCTACTGGGAGCTGACAGGATTGCCCTATGTGAGAAACTTTAATACTAGAACATGAAAAGAAGCTAGTTGATTGCCACAGATTCTGAAGCGACACTGTGAAGGTGGAGTAGCCATTATCCATGCTGGAATAAAGCCATCTGCAAGGGACAATGTGTCTAAAAACTGGAGGAAACACAAGCCGGGTAAAATGGACTGTGAGACATAATGCAATCGAATACACTTGTCAGTAGTATTTTATTTTTTTCCCCTTTGAAGGAAATGAAGGAAGAGAGTATCACATTGTAAGGAATGAGGGAACGATTACACTGAAAATTTCCCAAAGGTTTTGGAAATGAGGAAAATAGCCTCTAAAACTAATATTTCCATGTCAATACATAATGAATCGTAACAGAAATGTGCAAACTCAACTACAGATATTAAATGAATTTGCCATCTCCAGAGTACTTCCTTAGCAGCTATATTTCTTATTATTAATGAATCCATTTTCCTTTTATTTTTGTTCCCCAATCAGATAAATTTTGTCACTATTGTTCTACCCCTGTCATACAGACACCTCTCAATCTGACATGCTGAGACTCATTCCGTAGACTGTGGTGCAGTCACTCAGGCTCTGCCCGTATAGCCAGTTGGACCTTCTCTAGAGATTCATGCTAGCAGAGTGACTCACTGTCCATTTTCACTAATTTGCAATTATTGCATATTTAATACCAAATTGTGGGTCAATCTTTTAAAAATTAATAAGCGAATGGATTTTATAAAGCAATAATTTTTGAAGTCAAAGCACAAAGCAAAAATTTATTTAATTATTAAAATGCTATGTACTCATTCTGTTCTTTGAAATAGAATATTTTAACCCATTCGTTTTTATAAAATTTTTGAAACTGAGTAATTTAAGTATAAAGGGACTACTTTCTATATTTGAAGTTATAGTTAATCTTTTCTTATGTGCTTATGCTTGAAAATAAGAAAAATATATCAGAAGTAAATTTCAACAGATATAGATTATCACGATCAATGATCCTGAGTTTTGATGTGTCCCCACATTCACTTAACAATGTACTTGTTTCTGCAGGGCAGGACATAACTGCACTTGTCAAATTAACTATATCACTCCACTCTTTTTTACACAAAATGATGTCAATTGCAATCATAAAAGTATAATTAAGAGGAATAAAAATAGCTTTCATCACTAAAAATTGCAATTCAAGCCTTCTGTATAAAGTATCAATAACCAGATGACATCCATGACAAAAATCTGTTGGTAGGATATGGGGATTAAGTCAACAGTTTGCATTATTATCTTGGCTTCTTTTACTTTCCTAGCTAAAGCTCATGTCTCCACAAACTCGTACAAAGTTAATATAAGACTAATGTTCAACATTTTATTAACTGTGTGCAAGACTCTAAAATCTATAAAATTTATTCAGATACATAAATTAAATATATATCTGATATATATACATATAGTTTATATAAAAGTATATCTATTTGTATATATGCATAATACATTTTTGGCTTTACCAAATTTACAATGGAATATTATATAAGAGAATATTCCTATACTTATTTTATGGAAATATAATTTTAATGAGTGCATAGTACACCAATATTTAAATGTACCACAATTTGTGATGAATTTTAAAGTTTTAAAAGCTTTGGTAATTTTAAATTTATCACCATTTTAACTAATGCTTCAATTATCAAGTTTATTCATATATTTTTAGAATTTTCTAAATGCTTCTTGAGGGTAATTCTTAAAAGGGGTTTAAAAATTACACACATACATATTTAAATCCCCTTTTGTATATATGTATATACATATATATGTGTTTATATATGTTATATATATATACACATACATATATATACACACACACATATACATATATACACACATAAAAATATATTTCTACATCTGGCTAAATACTTCTTCAGAAAACTTGTTACACTTTATAATTCCACCAGTAGTTTATGGACTCCTTTTTTACCTTATATTTATAATAATGTAACTATTAATTTAGAAATGGTATTGTATACATGTAAATCTTAATTTTCTTTTTTTTAGTGAATGTAAGTCTTTAAGTATATTTCCGTTGGATGTTAGATTGCTTCTTTTGTTATAAATAATGATGAAAAACAAAATATAATCTTTCTGTTATTGGTTTTATAAATTTGAGAGAACAGAAATCAAAAGAATTCAAATTAATAATTATATCCAGTTAACACAATGAGGGCATTATATAAGGCTAAAATTAAGGATATGAGTCACTTTTATAGGACAGGGTGGGCACTGAAATTCTAATTACACCATTAGATGTAAAGAATATGGGTGAGGATGAGAGAAGTGATTCATACTACAGGTCTTGTCTTATTTGGAAACATACAGTTGATACTCACTGTAAAAAATATATAGAATTGTCATAATAAATATGAAAAAAAACAATAAAAATGTTTATCAAATCAAAGCTTGAATGTTAAAATGATTGCAACAAAACAACTTAGCAGATAGAAAACTCAGTGAAGATGCATGATTAAGTCTAATCATATAAACAGTGATGGAAAATACCAATATGATAAATTTCCCTGAAAAATAGCAGAGAATCTCAGATATGGGCAAAACAAGCAATCTTTTCAGCAACACCCAAACCAAAGTCATCCAAGTTGTATGCAATTTGTGAGAAGCAAATTTTATAGCATAAGTGAATTGGTTAATTTTTGGAGAGATGATAAATTACCCAAACTGACTCAAAAGAGGAAGAATATTTGGACATGTCAATGCACAGTACATTTTAAACATAATATCTTCTCAAAAGGATACCATATTTATAATTATCTACTATTATATTCTATAAATCATTTAAGAAAAAATCTGATATTATATGAACTGGGAACATAAAAAGATGAGCGTCTTGTGAAACTCAGTGACTCAAGTAAAATCATTACACTGAAGCTGTGAAGGCATTAAGTAAAGGAATTCATATAGACCCACATTCTAGATTCATCTCACAATAATAAATATAAAAATCTTAAATAAAACTTAAAAAAAACTAAACAACATAAAAGGATATATATATATATATATTCTTATGATTAATTTTATTTGATCATTTTATGCTGAAATAATAATACATAAAGGCTATAACTAAAATCTACTAGCTGGAAAGGTATCTATACAATCAATTTACTTAACAGAAAAAGTAAATGCCTTAAAAAGACATTGTACAGTATTTTAGAAAATTAACAGTTATAATGAAAGTAAATTTTAATACAACAGAGAAAGAAAGAATCTTCCATCAATTAATAAAAGTCATTTACCATTGCTTGACAGTCCATATCATCTTGTAAAATAAATCCTGGAAAGCCAAAATACCTGTTACTTTTACTGTTCAAGATTGTAGCTAATGTTCCAGTCATTGCAATAAAATAAGAAAAAAACAGAGTAAGATGATGGGGTCTATCATTAATAGAAACAAAAAGACCAAATCTGATATTACTTACAAAATCCATGACTTATCAAAATTCCCTTTAAAAATATTAGAATTTTAACGGGCCAAATTTTCTAACTTAAAACTTTAAAAAAATCTATTATCCCTTTGGGGAAAAATATTTTAATTATTAAGTTTAAAATACTCCCATTATACCACACACAGAAATAAATTCAAATGAATATTTTCTATATACGTATATTGGAGAAAATTGTAAATTACATTGGTGAAAGGAGGTCATTCCAGTGCAAGGCACAAATTACAGATACTAGAAAGAACAGAGATTGCCAGATTCTACTATTTCATGTTACACTGCATAAAGACAAAATGCTCATGACTGTTTAGGAAACATCTTTGAAACATAAAAAATAGGTTAATAAATAATATCCATTATGATAAAAGTTCTTAAAATGAGTAATATTTTAAGTATATATAATTTTAGGTAATAAATTAAGGTGGGTCAATGATAATTACGTGGAAACATAAATATATATGGCTAATTAACTTTTGACAAAAATTGTATTTAACAACAATGAAGTTTCTTCTCCCCTCTACCCTAGAATATTATTTTTAAAAAGTTAAAATTCAGTGCTCATAATGTTGTTGTAAAACTTGTAAAATTAAAAACTTCTATATGTGTATAAATATATGTGTATATATTTTGAAAAATATATAACTTTGTGCTTTATTCATCAAGCATATTTTCTTATTAGCATATCAGGTGAAAATAAACTACCATGCAATAAATCCGTGATATAAAATGTTCCAGTGACTTACGGTATTCCTAGATTGCTAAAAGAGTCAATTTTAAGAATTATAAAAACAGAATGAGATTTTATACATATAAGGAAAAGCAGCCATTTTTTATCAGTGTTTATCAAAATAGTAATTTTTTCTTCATTCAAGAGTAGCTAAATAAAAATTATTTAATGATGTAGTAGAATTTAAATACAGAGTTTTCAATATTACTTAGACAACAGTATTTAGAGTATTAAAAATATGTGAAAACTTAATATTCTCTGTTTGTTGGTGTTTTGCATTATTAATTAGGCCATCTCGGTTCTCACAAAAACCTATTTCTTATATTTTAAAGGTATTTAATAAAAGGACAGAGTAACCTTATTACTAAGTTAATAAAATTATAGAAAGGAATGTATGTCCAGGAATGTATAGATTATGTATGTACATATATAAATATCAGATACAGATAAATCATATATTAGAATATCTAAAAGTAATAGTAATTGTACATAACAAACACAATGTTTGTGTCCAATATGCATTAATTCATGTTTATCTTTTGTGGAATTAAAGCTTAGTTTATGAGTTTGTCTTAACAGATCATGCTATTGTTCTAAATTATTTTCCAAATTTGAAGAAAACCAATAAATATACAAAAGTTAGCTTTTATTAATAGATAATTTATACGTGAATTATTAACTATCATTTTAACATAAATTAGAATTGATGAAAATATGTACATCCTATAAATATACATGAATTATTTCCTGTATCCAAAATATGTGTAAGAATGCATAAAGATCATCGAAATGGCACTTCAGTAGTAAGCAAAGGTGTCCTACTCATTAGAATTCAAATGAGAACTATGCTTAAGTTTGTACAAGATTACCAAGATTTAAGTAAAAATTAAATATTACCATTACTTTCCTCCATCTCTTAAATACTTTAACATAAATCATATGTATGCATTTATTCTCCAAACGTGGGATATGGAACAAAGGTTCCCTTTCTTCCCTATTTTAGTCTGCTGATATACAATTTTGTATTCATAGTTTTGCAAAAAATTCAGTTCAAAATGCCCCTCTCCCATTTCTAGTATGAGTTTATTTATGGTGGGCTTAGACATTACAGAGCAATTTGAAAGTAGAAACTTCTTGATTATTATATATTCCAACCTTTTACAGTCGTCCCATCCAAAAGTTCATCATTGATCCATTACAGCCTTAATCTTCCAAAACCCTTGAATTTAATTTCATGGACACAAAAATCACATTTGTTGCCAACTAACATTTTATAGGTTTATATAATATTTAATTGGGTTATTTTATCACAATAACAAGTGTAACTGGCATAAAGAGGTTTGGGAATAAAAATCTTATTCTGTGAGCATGGAACTTGTCTTCCAGCAAAGAGAGTTGTCCGTGCTGTACTCATTTCCAGGGGGAATGTAGACCTAGAGCACTGGTTGGTTAAGTAAAAGCTAGCTGATACACCTTCTTTCTCTCTGTCGCTCTATTTCATTTTCCAACTTATACCTGAGAAAGTATGAGTGTACATTTGACTTGGGTTATACAGGTAGGTGTGATCTAACTTTAGTGAAAAAATAAATGTTTCCTGTGAAATCTTCTCATAAGGACCAAAGTGTTTTTTGTCCCTTGCCAGTCTTGAAGAAGTTGCTACAGAATGTCAAATCAGAATGTCAAATATTAAGTGTGATTGAACTGATATCCATCTACTGAGCATATAATATTGCTATGGTAAGATGAAACACCATAGCGTGTCTATGGAGCTAAGCTTATACATTCAATTATTTTTATGTTTACCTTTATTCCCAAACAAAGCAATAGACTTTGAGAAATAACAAGACACACTGAGAACTCCATTGATACATACTTTTAAAAATTTTATTTTTAATTGACAAATAAAAATTGTATTGATTTATTGTGCACATTTTGATATTTCCTAAAGAAATTGCAAATAAAAAAACCTTGTAAGCTGCATAATATTCCATGGCGTATATGTGCCACATTTTCCCTATCCAGTCTATCGTCGATGGGCATTTGGGTTGGTTCCAGGTCCTTGCTATTGTAAACAGTGCTGCAATGAATATTCGTGTGCACGTGTCCTTATAGTAGAACGATTTGTAATCCTTTGGGTCCTTTGTGGGGACATGGATGAACCTGGAAACTATCATTCTCAGCAAACTGACAGAGGAGCAGAAGATCAAACACCGCATGTTCTCACTCATAGGCGGATGTTGAACGATGAGAGCACATGGACACAGGGAGGGGAGCACTACACACTGGGGTCAGTTGGGGGGAAATAGGGGAGGGATGGTGGGGGGTGGGGAGCTGGGGAGGGATAGCAGGGGGAGAAATGCCAGATGTAGGTGATGGGGAGGAAGGCAGCAAATCACACTGCCACGTGTGTTCCTATGCAACAATTTTGCATGTTCTTCACATGTACCCCAAAACCTAAAATGCAATAAAATAAATAAATGGGAAAAAAAAAACATGAAAAAAAAAATAATAAAATAAAATGAAACAGTGACAAGCAAATTAAAGTGTAGCTAATCTAGCAAATAGTTACCTAGCTACTTCTCATATTTAAAACATATTTAAGAGCTAGGAAATAAGCAAATATATATCCAATGAGCCAAAAAATACATTGAAGTTTCGATGCTCTGAAGTTCACACATTTTATTTGTAGAAGACCACGTTCAACTTTCACTCAGAGCATTCTAACAAACCTGATTCCTATGCCATACAGATTAAAAGAGATAATCAAAAGAGAGGGAAGAAATCTCAGAAATTTAATGATAATAAGATCTATACATTATCTTATACTATGTAAAGTACGTTAACATGCAATATTTCCTTTATACAAAAACTTTGAGTTGTTTTTATTGTGTTCATCTCGCAGAAGAATACATTTGATTAAATATCTTTGTCCCAGATCATACAACTTAAATTCAAGTATTCTAAATTTGAATTAATCCCTTTACCGTCACTGCATCTTCTAGCCTACAAATTGAATAAATAGCTTACTATAAAAAAAAAAAAAAACCTTGTAAATACTTTCTATATTTGTATTGCTCCAATTACAGAGAGGCAAATATTGCCCCAAAGCATGTAATAATCTGATAATGAAAAAAAAAAACACATATGAAGCAGAAGTTATTTTTATCATATCGTTTTTTTCATAATTACTTGAATTTTTGATGACTTCAAAACTCAAAAACATACTGTTATTTTCATATGCATATTTGCATATTTGATTTTGAGAAACAAAGATAAAAAGCCATTATAGCATCTGGTTTTACATTAATCTTTCATAATATCAAAATTGTGGATTCTGGTTCTTCCTCTATGAGCAATTTCAGTTTAAACCTGCTCAAATTTTGGGAACTCAATGAATATCAGTGTTCTTGTATCAAGAGAATGAAAACTATTAGCTATATCTTATAGAATTTTGTTTGAGAAGATAAATGATTTAAAGAAAAAATTATATAAAAAAGCCAAATTTGATATGTAAAAACATCACATAGATTTGATATAAGTACCCAAATAAATCCTTTCTTGTTTCAGGAGCTACTGTTGCTAATATAGCTCCAATGTATAGACAATTCTCTTTTCTTTTTATAGGTGCTTAGCATTTTCTTTCAAGAAAGTAGTATTTTTTGCATATAGGAAGTTTTGATGAAAGATCAGCACTCTTACCTGGTTAAAACCGAAAAGCTGACATATTTTGTTTTTAGGTTCCCAGCATTAGAATGCTCATTCTGAGGAAGGAGAGGCATTAGCTGCATCGAGAGTACAAAGGCAGCGATGACAATATGACTCCATAGAAAGCCTGGTACATATTTTGGTTTCATTCTAGATGTTAGCAGCCATGATCACTAGCAAATTTCTGGGCATAATTCACCAGACTTACTAATCATTTTTCTTTTATTGGATTAAAAGTTACTTTTAAACTAATAACGCTTCCTGATACACAATTTGCATTTGATGATTATAAATGGCTTGCTAGTATAGAAAGAAAAAAGTACTCAGAGAGGTTAGATAATTTGGTCTCAAGTCCTAAGTGTATCATTAACTTGACCCATGACCTTGGGAAGACCCCCGGACTCTTTTTCTTTAATGTGTGAAAAAAAAAGAATTGCCTAGGATACATTACTGGTAAGTATGCTGTCTCATTAGCTGGACAGTTTCCAGTGCCACTTTAAAAAGCATAATAACAATATTAGTTTATACTCTGTAGTCTCATGAGAAAATGCCAGGCAACTTAAAAAAAAAAAAAACAGAATGAAATTTATCATAAGAAATAAAGAAAAGCAAAAGACTTATTAAAGTAAGTTATTTTTAAAAAGGTTTGGCTTGAGAAGGATAGAGGGAAAGAGAGAGAAATAAAGAGATATGAGAGGGCAGTAGAGATTCCCTCAAATACATTAGTATGGATCCTCTCAGGATACCTAGCTATCACTGCTCTGCATTACAGCTGTAATAATAGATGCTAGTTTGGGAATTTACGTGAATTTAACTTTTCTGTCTGTAGTGCCCTAAATTAGTCATTGGGACACCTAAAATGGGTCATTTACTGTCATGACAACAAAAGCCACAATTTTGCTTTTTGCTATTCTGGGAGTAGCACATGTATATAATCAAAAGTTATCCATATCTTACGGTTGCTTATTTCCACAGTGCCATGTGCATGAAATGACATAAAGTTACACGTAAAAAATAATGCAGAGTTTTGAGAAAATAAATGTATTGCAGAAATCTCTCACCTAGCTTTGGTCAGCATAAGAGCAGTGATACTTTTGACTAACAGAGAGAGATTTTATAATAACAGAGAGAGCAAGGTATAGAAAGCACCCTTTCTTATGCGTATATTCAGCGCAGAATTGGGGAACACTAAGTAAATAATGCACAGAATGAAATTTTAGCATTCCAGGTCCAGTTTTTCTACCTCTTTCTGTGACTTTGGAAAGGCCATTTTTCCTCTTTACCTGCTTTTCCATTTGTGAAATAAAAATGCTAATGATGTCTATTTCTAATGCTGTGTTTACTTTGTAGTTGAAGCAGTATAATGCAAGTGAACACATTTTTTGAACTCTATCAGGTTGTGTATAAAGATGGGCTTCAAAAACTTTTAAAGATGTTTCCTTGTTGCTCATTTTCAACTGTGCCAAGACATTACCATTCCATGGCTTAAAAAAAGCACAAATGATTGACATTCTACTTTTCAGTGAAGAGGTAATCTAGTTGTCAAAATGATTTTGTGTTCTTTCCTAAGAATTTCTTACTCTCTAAGAATGTGGGACCATGTATAGAGTATTATTAAATGGTGTAAGGAAGACTCAGCTCATAGTAGATTTCCCAGTGGCATGACCTCTCTATGTTTCTTGTGTAGGTGGACTCATTGGATGCTCAAAGAAACAGTGGCAGACATTTAATAAATACTTCAAATTACACGGAATACACTTAAAGTGCCTGGTAATAAAGTGCTTTTAAACACACTAACAGTTATAGAACGTCCAATATATTGTTTAAAGAACAAAGAAAACCACAATTAAATTTTAAAATGTCAGAAATCCCTTCAGCAATTATCCCCCAGAAATTCTGTGATAGACATTTTTATTGTGTATCTAAAACCTAAGAAGCTTAATGCCTTAAACTCAGATGGAAAAAGTGGAGAAATGCATAGAAATGTAATTCTCAGGCTCTGCTTCCTCCTCTGTATGCAAATCCCTTAGTGGTATATAAATGATTTCACAGCCAAGGTTCTCACAGTAAATAATTTACTTTCCCATCATATACTTTATGGGCGCTATATACACTCTTTATGAGACAGCAGTAAAATTCAGTAGGTTTCTTTATTTGACCAACTTTGTTCGTCCCGGGAAGCAACACATACACACTTAACAGCTGTATAGTTAAGTCTCTGTTTTACTGCAAAGTGGAGGAATAAAATTTTCTTTTTAATCAGATCTTAGTGTTAATGAAGTTATCATATGTATTGTATATGAATCGGTAATTTTCCAAAGTTAAAACCAATGATAAAACTTATAGCGAGTGTGATTTCATTGCAATGATAATCTGGATGCATTTTTATGGACTCACAACATTAGAGATATCAGCATGCTCGTCAGTTGTCATTTTTACTGAAAGGTTTGAAGAAATGATAATTAACAAGGAGTCGGATTGATGAATTCGTGAGTAAGCCAGTGTACAACCATAAAAATACAATTTTATTTAAATGGAATATCCCCAGCACCTCTTAAAATATTCCCCCTTCCCTTATTTTTTTTCCTGCCTGCTCACCTGAGGATGTAATGAAGAAGGGAATGGGCATTATGTAGACTGAAAGAAAACATCATCAGCCAACTTTAGTCTGATGAGAAAATTTCCATCCAGTTAATGTCAACTTGCTCTTGTATGGCCGCATATCCTCCCACATTGCATTATGAAAAGCCCCTAAGTAGACTCTTTTTTTACAATGAATAGATTATAAAAATATACCATATCCCATTATATAGAATGATGCCAAGGAATGCACAATTTCTATCAGTGCCTGGTCATCCGCAACTCATCTCTACAAAAAAAGAAACCACACACACACACACACAGACACACACACACACACACACACACACACACACACGTACACATGCACACACACACATGAGCAAAGAATTATATGAAGTAAAGCACTTTGAAAAATCACAGACTTTTGGCCAGTCATGATGACCCACACCTGTAATTTCAGGACTCTGGGAGGCCAAGGCAAGAGAAAAGCCTGAAGACAAGAGTTCGAGACCAGCCTGGTCAGCATAGCAAGACACTATCTAGAAGTTAAAAATTATCCAGGCATGATGACACATGCCTGTAGTCTCAGTTACTCAGGAAGCTGATGTGGGAGGGTCCCCTGAGCCCTGGAGTTTGTGGTTGAAGTAAGCTATGCTTATGCCACTGTCCTCCTACCTGGGCAAGAGAGTAAGAACCTGTCAAAAATAAAATAACCCACAGCTTTTGGTGTTAGAAAGCTCTCGTCAAATCCCACTTCTTCACTAACTTTGTATTAACAGCTTTGAGCAAGTTACTTAATTTTTCTGCATACATTCTGCAGATGTTTGTACTGGGAGTAAAGTCAGACAGCACATATAACGAGTTTTGTAGTTTCTCTATGTAAAATTATAACTGTCCTCAAATACTGATTGGAAACTTTTGGTAGCCCACAGAATGCATAGTGCATATTTTCCTCCAGGCGTTTGTGCAGTAACCAGCCCCTCAGCTGTGCTGTGTTTCTCACTTTCTGTCTTGGAGGTTCTCTAACTCTACTGAGGTTTACCCATGAGGAAACGCACTTAGTAATGTCAGAATCATGTGGAAGTACGAAGTAGTTAACACGCTATGCAGCAGCTCTTGAATTATGAGAATGTGATGGTTGGTGAAAAACCTTCCTTCCTTTCTTCCTTTTTTCCTTTTTCCTTCCCTATTCTGCATGTTTCCTTGGACGGTCCTGGTGGGATCAAGCCTCAGTTGCCCTCAGTGGATCAACTAAATAATGCCATAATAAAGCCATTGTAATGTCTTTTTTCTGCTTCCTGTATGGCTTTCTCCCATTTACTTCTGCTCCCTAGAATGACTTTTTCAATTAAATTACAGCATGCAAGCTCTTATTTCAGTCTCAACTGGATTGGGGTATCCTCTTCCAAGACAAAATTATCAGTGTTCTTACATTATTTAATTGGGTCTCACTGTGTTGCTCAACCCTCTCATCTTACATTGTTTAATGTAAGAGTGCATGAGAATGGGAGAGTGCATTCATTGTGAAATTATTAACCAGTCTTCTACATCCCTGGTTGCAGGCCCTTCACAATGTGACTTCACAGCACCTCATTTTAGGATAAAGGTCACAGAGCTCACTCTGAGAAAAGGACAGTGACAAATGCAATGTTGATGCCAGCATACATTGGAAAAGAACCTTCAAACTGAGGTTTCCTCGGTCTTGCTACTCATGGGAAGAATATAGCTAGTGTAAGATGAATGAATCTAGGCTAGCTATCTGGACAATGAGAGACACTTAGCCAAGTCATCTTTGCCAACCTAGATAACATCAGTCACCAACCAGACATGAGAAAAACAGCATTCTATATCGGCCTGGCCTGGCCAAGCCATCAGCTGGGGACAGAAATCAGCACAGTTGGTTTAGACAAAAAAAATATATATATATATATTTGTAGTCCATCCAGAGAATTTTGAAGAAAATAAATATTGCTTAAGACCCTTTAGAAGCAATTTATATTTCATTTTGTTTTTATTTTTTGTAGAGATAGGGTCTCACTTGTGTTCCTCAATCCTCCCATCTCAACCTCCCAAAGTCGGAGTCTCCAAGCCCAGCCAGGGAAGTTCATTATGCATCAAAATTTCACCAATACAGAGCAACACATATTGCTTACTATTGCTTTTTTTTTTTTTCACACATTAAGTAAGACTCTGGGACTCCACTTATCCTGTTGAAATTGCAAATATTTAAATTTTATTATATTTGACAGATCAAGCTGCATTATGCTTTCTATAACTTTTCCTTTTTTTGTTCAGTTTTAACTATTAGAGGTTAATTTTATAGCTCTCCAATTGTACATGTCTTTCAAGGTGCACCCTTTTGTAATAGTCTCTCATATGGATATATGATATTTATATCTATGTCCTCACTCATCATTCCCACTCTAGGGGAAGCCAGCTGTCTTCTGTGGTATCAAAGCACACAAGCAGACTGAGGAGAGGCCCATTTGGCGAGGAACTAAGGTCCCCTGCCAATAGTTTCTACTGAAAAATTGAGGCCTTCGATTACTAAGCTGAATAAATTTGGAGGTGGATTTTTCCCAAGTTAAACCTTCTGATGACACTTCTAGATGGTAACTTTATGACAGACCCTGATTCGCAACCAAACAGCTATGCTGCTCCTCAGTGTGAGGCAATTATTGTTTGCTGTTTCTATCTGCTAAGTTCTGCGGGGTAATTTGCTCTATAGCAATAGGTAACTAAAGAAAGGCTCAATAGAAATGGTCCATGTAATGTAGATAAGGTACTTGCCCTAGATCTCCTTATGAATCTTAATTTGTACAATTAATTTTCATTCCTGGGCTTTTATAGAACCTACTGTTTATATCAAGGGAAATCAGGCTCAAAAATCTAATCATATAACTAATCATCAGTGTACACAGTGATCTGAATTGCAAGATAATTCTTAACATCAGGATGGTGTTTTTGTATAGCTCATTTTTTTTTTTTAATCAGGGGAGTAAAGTATTGGTTGAAGATATTAAACAGGATATTAGCAGGCAATTTGAGGGATCTGGTCACATTCTTTTGGGACTTACACACTGTAATCAAAACACGTCTCTGTTTTTAAACATATATGAACATATGTGCTTGAGCACATATACACACACACACTATATTGTAAACTTTTGTACGTACTGTCAAATCAGGGAACTTCTCTTTTTTCTGTAGCTTATTTCTTCTTGACATATTGTCTATGTCTTGACTTGCTTCCAATTTGATATGTCTTCTGAGGTTATATTTTCTGGAAAACTTTCCCTACCACAGAGTCTCACCAATATTTACAATGTAGAAATCTGATATGTCCTGAGTCTCATTCTCCGCTCATCCCAGTCTTTGCAATTGAAAGTTTAGCCAACTAATTTTCATCCATCTATTTATCTGTACAACTATTCTTAGATTTATTCTAGGGGCATATATCCTGTAATTTATTGGTGAGTGAAATGTTTCTAGAAAAGCACTTCGCCTGGAATATTAGATTTTCTTGTATATTGATATTTATATGGTGCACTTCTTAGAGATAGTTCTATAATCCAAAGCAACGATTTTTTTTCAACAGCAGAAAAACCAGAATTTCTCTTTGAGGGAAAGCAAAGAGTGACAAGAAAATATTTCACCACAGTCAGCTATTATGTATTCCTGAATGAAAAAGAGGCCAATACAAGCTCAGAGTGAGAAGATGAGTTAGGCAATTGAGACAGTTTGAAGCAGGTGTCCCGGTCCCTGTAGGAATCTGTCTACATGCTGATAAAACCATTATTTCAGGAATTCTGCTTCATGAAATTAAAAAGTAAAATAAAATGTCTCCTGTTAATGGAGATACCAAGGGTGGGTGACATTTGTGAATTTGTGGCCCCACACACAAAATGATGTGAGAATGCATGATCCTTGCTGAGAGCACTGCTGAGCTATTTTCTCCATTCCACAGGCAAGTAGACTGATGTATTCCGCTCACACAGAGAGAGCTCACAAAAATATTTGCGACACCTTTAAATATCAAATGGAAAGTTAAAATATAAACCTTTGAATGCTTTTTCATTTATGTCTACCTTTGTCTTGTCTTCCGCTCTCCCCAAGAATGTACCCCAGGCAGATTAAATCTCAAAGATAAAGAATTCGTTTCCAGAATATGTTTTCTTGGTACATTAAAAACAGCTTTTAAGATTCTATTTTCTGGTTACATGTTATTTTCCCTTATCATCCAACAACTGTAATATTAAGGAAATTTATTGTGTAGCCTAGGGCCTAGGTAAGATAGGGCAGATATGCCATATGACTGTGGATTTGGGGATGCTGTTTGCAGCTAGCCCAATTATGTTCATTGGGATATAGTTTACTACTTTAACTCCATGAAGTCCCAAAAATTAAATATACATGTTTGGCTGGAAATAACAGCAAAACACCCATACTCTGAACAAGTAGAGAAATTATGTTTGTGTACAAATGGTATTTTGATAACAGGAAGCAACTCTTTTTCTGAAGTTTCTGTTGCCTACTGCAGGCAGAATTATGCTCTCATCTGTGTTCTTATAATACTATACACAAAACACCAGGAGAATGTATCATCATGGTATAGATAGCTTTTATATGACTTCTCCCCCAGACAGTGACTAACTTGAAGGCAAGGATTTGTCTCCATTATTTTATTCCCCAAACATATCTAATTCCTGAATAATTTAGTAGACACTCCAAAATATCTTAAAAAAGGCTAACTGCTGCTTTAATTTTAGTTTAGGAGTGTACGATAAAACATCTAAACATTGGATATGTCAATGAGTGGTTAGCTATTTTCTATTTTTACTAGTTTTGTGAGTGGTCCCAGTTGTAGAGTGTTGGAGCAGGATCAGGCAAAGAGTAAAATGGGAACACATCAGGAAATCACAACAGAAGGATGGGGTTGCGATGGGCCTGGGTCAAGCATGAGAACACATGAGTTGCCTTGCAGCAAGATGTGCAAATGCATTCATGGGGCCTGACCATTGGCATTACTATGCACTTGGCTCTTGACAAAGGGTAAGTCAGACTCAGGAAAACAGATCTGAAAAATACACCACCCTCAGTTTACATGTCCACATTTGGCTGTGGCTCCAGCCACTTGGGCTCCCTTGTTTCTGCCTAGGTTCTCACCTTGGTTTGCAGAGCTCCCAGAATGACGGCAGTTCCTGTCGATCCTTTTAATAAATGCATTCTCTATTTAAGTTGGCAAGATTTGGTGTGTGCTGCTTGCAGCTAAGAATGCTGCCTGAGGTAGTTATGATGACAAATGTTTAGGCACAACAAAAGTGTCACATTTACTAGACCTGGGGTGCAATGTAAGGACTCTTCACAAGGGCCAAGATATAAACTCTGTTTATTCATTAGTGTATCATATATACCTTGCAAAATGCATCTCTGCACATTGGTTGATAGAAAGACATTTTTTTGTGTAAATAAGTATTTGGGTGAAGGAATGAATATATGAACTGTCAAAGGGGAAAGTAGAAGTGTATTCCTTGCCTCTCGGCTAACTCAGATTACAGTTAAATCTTCCTTAAATTCTTATATAACTCCTCAGAGGATAGAAAGCAATGAAGAAATATTCAGGGGCTTTTTAGACAGGGAAGATTTAGTTTACTAATTAACTGAATCCAGAGTATTTACATGTTCTTGGACAACAACAAACTGAAGGCTGTATTTGCCAGACTGGATAAAGAGTAATTTTATTTTTTTCAGATTGGAGCTAAAACTAGAGTTCAAGTCAGTGAAATATAACAGCTTATTAACATTTACAAGAAAAGAAATGCTTTCTTTGTAAGAAAGTATTTTCAATTTGTACAGAATATTCTCATTTTTCAAATTACTGAGGCTCTCAGTATCCCTCCCTATTCAACATTGACAACATTTTCAGGATCACTGAAGGGTCCAAGATTTTATTTTGATACCAAACTCACTACTGAACCTACTGTAGTTTCCACCAAAAAGGTTTTATCCATCAAAAGTTCAATTTCAACACATTTTCCTAATCACACATTTCTTACTTCCTATTGGATATTTTCTATTTGGATATTTTCAGACTAGATTAAATTAAACACAGTTCAAATCAGCCTAATTCTTCCAGCTGTACAACGATTTCTTCTGAGTTAGTTGTTTCTCCTTATAGGACCATAATTTCCATGGTTATTTAAGCTTAGGACACTGGAAATACATTGGGTGTATTTATCTTCTCTGCTCTTCTCATCTAATCAATGGATTCTCCCTGTGCAATATGTCTCTCACTATGATCCATAGTGATAATTCCACTCTAGCAAGTTCACTGTGAAAATGTCCCCAAATTTTGCTTTCACTATACATGTTTGTTGTTTAACTGGATGCATGAATTTTTCAGAATGAAGCATGATTTCTGTAATACACTTAAAGCTCTCTTTACTATTCATTCACAGTGGCTCTTATAATATGCCATAAACATACTTATTTTATGCATCTGGAAAAAAATACTCATCTTGCCTTTGGTTGTTTAAATGTCTGCACCACTTTGAATATGCAAAGACAGCTCAACGTCTCACTTTGTGGTCTCATATATCTTTTGGGAGACAATTCTCTATGGGAGACAATGTTTCTTCACATTTTGAATCAGCTGTTATTCTAGACTATCGTTTCAAAGATGTTTGTATAGCTGTCTTGTAAGATAGAAAAAGTGTCTCTTTTAAGAGCTGGGCTTCCCAAACTTGGGGTTACTCATTTGTGATACAAATCCACTGTGTATACAGCAATGACCTGGGTCATTCCCGATCACTCATACAGGACTTAGAGGCAAGGGTTAATTGATGTGAAGGTCCATCTCATGTTGCCTGTTGTACTATAAATAGCAATGACCTTTGTCTCTGACACAAGAGTCTCATGTCCTGTACCACGAGCCATGAAACTGTGACAGGCTAACATATCAGTTTGCAAGGGGAGTAAAATCTCAGACCCTTCACAATTTTTGGCTCTACCTACAATGATGATCACTTATTTAGTTGAAGCATAGGCTTATTTTGTCATTCTATAGATATATTTATTTTTCACATGAATTTAAATTTCTTAAAAGTAGGAGATACAGCATGTATTAACCACTCAGCAAACAATATAAGAATTCAAATTATTTCTTCCTTATAGGTTTATTGGTTACCCTCCCTTCTAGATGAAGCTAAAAAATAAAATTACTAATAGAAAAGATTTTGAGGGAGACCCGATTTGATGATTTGAAGAAGGTAGCTTGTGTGTTGAATACACAATGATTCTCCTTCTGGAAGTGGTTGACTAAGATCTGCTGTAAGCAGGACTATTCCAGGAGGAGAATTTTAACAAGTAGCCTTGAATAAAGAGTATTTTGTATCCATGTAGACAAAATCTAATAGAAATGCATGCATCCATGTAACAGAAACAGACTGTGGTTCTCCAACATCCCTTCTTCCTTAATAGGCAACTTGCAGCATTTAACTAGGCCCATAGTCTTTCAGAATAAAGACTACATTACCCAGTACACCTTGCAACAAAGTAATACTTGTTACTAAGTTGAGGGCAGTGGGATAATATTGCATTGCATACTAATTAGTGTCCTAAAGTCACGCCTTTCCTTGTGTCCTTCCTTCTTCTGGTTTGCTTGAATGTAGTTGTGGCAGCTTTAGCCAAGACAAATATTTGAATTGTGTGATCTTGGACAATAAAGTTGGCCCTTGAACAACATATGGGTAAGGGGCACCTACCTCCTATGCATCTGAAATCTACGTAACATATTTGACCTAAAAAACCTTAACTACTTATAGCCTACTGTTGACTAGAAGGCTTTTCAAAAAGAAACAGTCAATTAACGCATGTTTTGTATGTTGTATGTATTAAATACTGTATTCTTACAATAAAGTGAGGTAGAGAAAATAAATTATTAAGACAATCATAAGGAAAAGAAAGTATATGTACTATTCATTAAGTGTCAGTTGATTATCATAAAGGCCTTCATCCTCATCATCTTCATGTTGAGTAGGCTGAGGAGAAAGAGGAAGAGGAGGGCTTAGTCTTGTCATAGCAGCGGCAGAGGAGAAAGAGGTGAAGGAAGTAAAAGGGAAAGCAAGACAGGTAGTCATACTCAGTGTAGATTTACGGAAATACGTTGTAATTTCTGCCTGACTTTTTGCTTTTTTATTTCTCTAACAATATTTATATCTAATACCAATCCTTCTTCCACCATTTCCTTCAGTTTCAGTGTCCATAAAATACAAAAGTCCATATCCTAAAAAAAGCAAAAGTAGTCTTGAATAATGAGAACCCTCTGGTAGATTATGGAAGGCCAGTTTGTGTTTTGGTACTGCTAAAATATACACTTTTTTCCTCATCATCTGACACTGGTCTGAAAGCACTCATCTCTATTAGGGTGTCTTCTGTTAAATTATTTTGTTATGCTGTCTTCTAGCTCTTGAATTTCCCTAAGATTGATCTCTTGAAACTTTTTATCCCCCACCTTGTTTTGCCATATCCAACATCTCTTTAACGATTTTCTTAATTGGATCTGTTGACAATCACAGAAGTCATGCATAACATCTGGACAGTTTTTTCCAGCAGGAATTTCTTATTTTAGGCTTTATGTCTGTCATGGCTTTTTCTATAACAAGGGCAACATTTTCAGTAGTGTAATCCTTCCAGACTTTTATGATGTTCTCTCTTTCAAGTTTCTTTTCCATAGTGATGACAATTGTTTCTATAGAGCACCATGTGTAATGTACCATAAAGGTTCTTATGACCTTTAAGTAGAAGCTGAATTAGAGACACTGTGTTTCATGGCAAGTAGACAAATGATTTTGATGCTGAACTCATGGGGTTCACAGTGGCCAAAATCATGGTATAATATTAAATACAAAACAAAACAAAAAACAACTTTAAAAGACAGTTCCTTACTGGTAGGGTACTTCCTGACTTCAAAGAGAAAACATCAACGGGAAACTATCCAGAAAAAGTGTTCTTGTTGTCCAGGTCTGCTTGTAGCACAACCAAAGGACTGGAAGCTGGTGTTTATTTTTTTCCTTCAGGGCTTGGGATTTAGTAGCTTTATATGTAAGGGAAGTCCTAATCATAAACCTGACTGTATTTACACAAAACAGCAAAGTTAGCCTATGCTAACTTTATGCCTCCCTTTATGCGTTAAATCTTGGTGCTCATTTCTCTTCCTTACTATTGAATGTCCTTTGTGCCTTTTTTTCCTCTATAACATATCACTTTCTTCTGCATTAAAAGCCTGTTCAGGCAGATAACCTCCTCTGTGATTTTCTTATTTGCTACCTCTTGGTCAGCAGAAGCTGCTGTAATTATCTTGACATCATTTAACCTAATCTTTCCCTAAACTTATCAAACCATCCTTAGCTGGCATTAAATTCTCCAGCTTCCTTTTTACTTTCAGTTGTCATATAATGACTTTGGCTTTTGTCAAATCATATTTGAGTAAATGGGTACATCTTTCTTATACCAATCCTTCACCACATAAAAGCTACATTTTCAATACAAAATGAAAAGGTATTTCATAAACTGTGCAAGGTTTTCACATATGCTGGTGTAGCTGCAGCACGGCCTTCACAAATTTCCGTTTCCTTTTTACAATGGTCTTTGTGCTGAATTCATTTATCTTGAAATTGTGGGCAACCTCAGCTGCAGATCTCAATCCATGGTACATATCAAGCAATTCAATTTTTTTCTTGTTGTCATGATTATGATTATTGGGAGCACTTTCAGCATTACTAGTGGTACCTCATATGGGTCTCATGGTATTACTCAAGGTTTAAAGTATTGCACTAAATACAATGAAAAATACGTAAGAACCATGAGAGAGCACTTTTTACTGCTATACGCAATTACTGAAGATATGAACAGCTCACACAGAGATGATGAGCATTACATGGGAGGTGTTTTAAAAAAATTTAACACTTGAGCTTACCACAATAGCAATAGGAGATGGCTATGAATTTACTACAGTATAGCAGTACACACTACAGTTAATTTTATGCAGGTATGTTGTATGCATTTTTATGTTAGTTTACATTCCTCTTGACAGCAAATGACGCCATGTATGGTTTGTAAGTGTGTGCATAATTTTGATAATTTTAACTTTTTATAATAGATTTGTGTGTATTTCATGGTAGCAAATGATGAAATCAATTACTATCCACATTATGCCTTCATGACATACACAACTTTTGGTAAGTTTTCTTTTCAAATTGTCACAAATACTCTGCCACATTTTCCAATATACTTAATTTTAAAAATGTATTTGTGGGTAGACTGACACAGTTCAAACCCATGATGTCCATGGGTCAAATGCATATGTGTTATCTGCATCTCAGTAACTTCATGTGTAACATTAAAATAATGCTCTGGTTATTTTGAGTGTTAAGTAAGTTATAAGTAAAGCTGTTTACTATGTTCATGGCCCAGAGAAAATACTAAAAACATATTTGCTATTGCTATTAGTAAAATTATATTTTTTAAGGCAATAAAGAATATAGAAAGGGCCAGGCCTACTATGATATACAAGTTTAGCTCTGAATTTTCTTTTTCTACATTACATTGATATGAAGGAGAAGAAAAAAAAAACACTTCTATTTTGTGTAACCTAGTATCACTAGCTGCTGTTAGTTGAGTTTTTTTGTTTGGTTTGGTTATGTTTTCATTGTTAGTCATTCTCAAATTAATGTTAATTGCTCAATTTGGCTAGTGTAAATTTAAGAATGCTTATTAAATTTCCAATAAATTCATATAGATTCCAATAGATTCAATAAAACAAGAAAAAAGATTCAAAAATGAAAACTCACAGTAATGGTTATAAATTATTCAGCATTTTCTATGTAAAGACGTTTTTTGAAATCTCCAGAATATGCATATTTTATAAGGTAACTCTATTTTTAAGAGACAAATATAACATTGAGGCTTAGCAAGATAAAGTAATTAGGCCAATGAAGCAAGCTAATCAGAAAGAAAGCTGGATATCCAATCCCTATACATCACCTTAGTTTAACCTCTGCCCCTTATTGCCAGGTGTTCTGGCATATTATTTCAGATTATTGGAGTGTGGTCAGAATATTTTTTACAAATGTAGCCTCAAGGAAGCAACAAAGCCATCTCTGCAAAAACAAAAACATAACTGGTTATTCCCCTCTAAAGCTGATTGCCTGGAGCAGCTATTAGTGCTGTTGTTTTGGACGTTTTTGGTGAGTTGTGCAATCACATTGTAAGTTATTGTTGTGCGAGCAGTCTTAACTGCTGAGGTTTCTTTGTAGGTGGTTATGCTGTATTCTATGGCAACACAGTGGAGTAAATCCTCTTTCCCATGGCTCCTTTCTCATTTGCTGAAATGATGCCCAGAGTTATTTTCCTGTAGCTAGATCACTTTCAGACATGGGGAAGAGAACAACAGACTAACTGTACTGTTTTTTGTGTGTTTCAGAATCTTCAATTTCCTTTTGTGCTGCCTTATTAATTTTTATTTTAAAATGATTGCATAAAAACAATTCCTTAAGATCCTTGGTTTAATATATATATGCAACAAAATACATGTGTATTTCCAGTTCTATGAGGAGACAAAAGAATTGTGAGGAATTTAGACAAATTTATCAAAAGGCAATCAACTAACATTGTTTAAAGATACAACTCTATGCAATTCAGCAGCACAATAGGCATGTGAGCAGTTTTCTTTTGAACCAACTTGACGGGATGCTGCTCTCAAGGACAGGGAAGACAAGCTGGTACCCAGCGCTGTTCTGTGGAGAGTGCTGAAAGAGAATCACAGGGCTGTACGCCCTTCAAACGAATGTAAGAGGTAGGGCCCTCTCTTCCCATTGAGAACTATTTGGAAAATAAATGATGTATCTTTGATAATTCAATGTTCAATTTGCCTCTGGTGTCCTTTTGGAAGTGAGAGACAGAAAAAGGTGAAGCAGTTACCTTGTAAGAACCTGTCTTGCATCCCTGTGTACAATGATGTTAGGGAGTTAGGCCAGAGAGGTTGTGGGACAAGAGATGAGTAAGTTATTTTTATATGCATGTGTGAAAGGAGAAACCAATAAAGGGTGGATATTATTAAATCTTAAATAATAATGTTCAAATTGAACAGAACACTCTAGTATTGCCAAAGGGAGAGAATATTAATACAGAGAAAAATCTCAAATTTATTTATTTTTTATGGATCAAATTAACATTTACTTTAAATGTCTATTATACTCTGGGTATGTTGTTTGTAAGATATGCTGATTATGTTTCTGAAATAGACAATTTTTGTTTCATAACATTGATGTACAGACTGATTCATAATTAGAAGTATGTTAGAGCCGCAAAATAATTGGAATAGCTTTCACCTCTAATGCTCTCAAAACTTTACATTATTTTCTATTAGAATCTTCTGGCTTCTAGTGAGACAGAAAGAATGAAAGGAAAGTGGTTATAGAAAAATATAAAATGGGAGTCTCAAGTTATGCTCCAGAATATTTTTTTGAAAGCAAGAAAGTGGAATAGCCAAATCTTTTTTTCACCGCACATAATTGGAGTTGAAAGACTTTCATTTGTAACAAAAAGTATATATAATACAGCATATATTTTCTCAAACACTCCACTGACTTCTTCATTATCTTAAAAATACACAAAAAATAGTTACTAAGATTCTATTACTTGGGCATTTTTAGTGAAAAGAAAAAAATGGAGATGACTTACTTGTCTAATTTTGCTAAAACATATAACATCATTAGTGCTTCAGACTTTCTTATCTTTCTCCCACATTTCTCTCTTTTTTTCTCATTTTCTCCTATCCTCATCCTCTCTGGCTTAACTATCAACACACCAGTAATTTTAAATAAGAGAAATAATAATTCAAAGACTTATTCTACGGTGCTCATTGCCAGATTTTCTAAAATGAAAAAATTGTTAAATGAAGGATTCTAATGAGGGACACAAAAATGTGAGTATGCTGAAATTAAATTGGTTTTGCCTTCCACAACCTATGTGACAGTAGGGAATTTACCTTTATGAGCTGTGATTTTCTCATCTGTAGACTGGAGATTTATAATTTCTAACTCACATAGTTTTTAGTAGGTTTGAGCAAGACAACATTTACAATGCCAGTTGAAACTCTTCACACCAATTCTAAGATATCGGGGCTGCATTATTTCCACTGTTGTAGATGAAGAAACTGAAGTCTGAGAGTTTTCATCACTCGCCTGAGGTCATTAAACATGCAGGAAGTCTGACTACTCATTAGGAAAACTATATTGTACTATTCTATAGGACAGCATAATAACATTTCTTCCCAATCATGCTGTTTATCAAGTAGTCTGAAGAGTAGTTACTGATGCTATAGTAATTTAATCCCCATCTTTATGGAAATTTGCTCCTCAGAACTCTTTCAAAGAAACAAAAATAAAATCAAAGAACTAATATAAAACAACACAAATTTGCATAAAGACACTGTTATTATGGCATACATTCTCTTTGAGTATGGAACAGAATACAAAACAATGTTGGTTTAGTCACTAGCAATCCATTTCTTGGCTAGACTGTGTAATCACTCAAGGGCAACACATGGTGTTTTATAGTCATATATTATCAGTGCTTGTGACAAAATGTCTTAGAGTTCTGTAAATAACAGTCTTTTGGTCTACTTATTGAGAAATAGTATGATTTTGTTCACAGAACACACATCCACATACCCGTATATTTGTTTTTTGAAGAGCTTATCCATACAATCCACTCATTCATCGAATATTTTTAAACAACACTTTGTGTCATGCACTGTAATAGACAGAGAAAATGGCAGGGGTGACAAAGACACAGAAGATCCTTATACGCTTATGAAACTTAAATTTGTGTGTTGGAGATAAGCAATGCACTATTAAATAAATAAATAAAAATAAAAGAATTAAAGATTGTGAAAAGTTCAGTGAAGGAAATAAATACATTGATTATGATAACTGAGTAAACAGAGAGGTTAAGGTCTTAGATAGAATAGTCATAAAATGTGTGGCTCATTCTGACAGTGCTATGTAAAATATCTGAAGAATGAGAAGGAGTCAGGTAGGTGAAGAACTAGGGTGGGATTAAGACAGAGGAGATAGAGAGAGGGGAACCTCTGGGGAAGCAAGTGAATTCTCATGCTCTGGGAACATAGGAAGACCTACATGCCTGAACAGTAGTGAGCAATTTGGAGAGCGATTTGAGATGATATTGGAGAAATTTACAAGACCACAATTTCCTTAGTCAGGTCAGGCTGCCGTAATAAAAATATCTTAGACTGTATTGCTTAAACAGCAGAAATTTATTTCTCATATTTCTAGAGGCTGGGTCATCCAGGATCGAGGTCCCAGCATGGTCAGGTTCTGGTAAAGTCTCTCTCTTTGGCTTGCTGATGGCCACCTTCACGTTGTGTACACACCTAGTGGATACAAAAGGAAGCATGGTCTCTTTCTCTTCTTATAAAGGCACTAATCTCATAACAAGGGCTCTTCCTTCATAATTTCATCTAAACCTAATTACCTCCCCAAAACACAACCTCCAAAGACCAACTCATTGAAAATTACGATATCAACATATGAATTTAAAGGAGGGGACACAAACATTCAGTTCACACAAATAATCATGTAGGAATCTGAGACGATGATATGGAAATGATATTATAGTCTCAAAAAATATAATACACCAAGAAACAAAATTAATTTAAACATGTAGGTTAATAGAATATATATGTAGTAGACACACATTTTCATCATTTTAATAAAATCAGAACTGAAATGTAGCTTTTTCTTAGTTTATGTAGCCAGTGCAACATTCTGTAAGTCCACCATCTTGCTAGACAGTAAAGTAAGGCAGGGGTATGGATTTTCTGGAGTAGTGGTCGAAACTTCATCCTTTACAAACTCAGTCTTTCTGACAAAGATTAAGTATGGTACACTGGCAGCTTTTACTCAAATTCATTGTTTTTTTCTTGTTCTTCTATTGCAATAGATTTACATGGTAATATGGCAATGGATCTTAGAAGCTGGATTCCACAGCCTGCTTGCATCTCATATTTCCCCATGAGACATGCAGAAAATGATGCATGCAACGTACAGTATCACTTTTTCTAAGGGAAATTGTTGGAATTCAAATCCTTCTTTCCCTTTCTTTTGAGCTAAAAAGCATAATGGTTCGAAACCTCATTTCAAATATGTAAATAAAGACACTGTCCTGACAGTTCAGAGAATTGAGGAGCCTAAAGATGGAAGAACCAACCAGGGGCCTGAATGAACCTACAGAACACCTCTTCCCCGCTAGTGAAGACAACTCACTTCTGCAGTGCTAGAAGAACACAGATTAATGAACAAAATGTAAGCATACATACATTTACGTGGGGCTAAATATGACTTCATGTCCAGGGGAAAATGAGGACTTGGGTTGAGAGGGCTAACAATTCCATCATCAAGGGGAACAGTGGCTGTATTTTGTTTTCTGAGCCTTCTCTCTAGAGATGCCTTCAGTCTAACTAGCCACTGAGTGTTCTGCCTCAGTTCACGTTTGAAGTATGGATGAATAATTCTTAGTTATAGCAGGGGTCTGCAACCCTTGGGCCATAAACCTGTATTAATCCATGGCATGTTAGGAACCAGGCCGCACATAAGGAGGGAAGCAATGGGCCAGTGAGGGAAGCTTCATCTTTACTTACACAGCCGCTTCCCATTGCCAGCATTACCATCTGAGCTCAGCTCCTTTCAGATCAGCAACGGCATTAGATTCTCATAGGAGCACAAACCCTATTGTGGACTGCTCATGTGAGGGATCTAGGTTGTTCACTCCTTATGAGAATCTGATGCTTGATGATCTGAGGTGGAGCCGAGGCGATGATGCTAGTGCTGGGTCTGAGGTGGCTGCACATACAGATTAACGTTAGCAGAGAGGTTTGACTGCACACAGACCGTAATAAATCAATTGCTTGCAGAGTCAGATCAAAATCCTGTTATTGAGTTGCAAGTGACAAGCTGCATCTGGTGGCAGGCTTCAAGTCAGAATCTGACACTAATTTGAGTCTGTGCATGGCTCACTCATTATTTTATTTACCACTTTCGCCCCTGCCTCATTCTCACACTGTGCATTTGTCTCAGTGACCATTTTGGTAAGCCTACAAGGTAACCCTAGCCCAAATAAGTAAAAAACAAATGTCACTGTAGAGCTCCTTTGAAAAGGGGGAAAAACCCAATGATGAGACAGCAGAGGACTTTAAGGCTGCCGACAAAAAGATATCTACCTTTAAAAGAAAATACCAAGAGTCAGACTTAAAATATGGGTTCTTTGCAAAAGGAGAGTCACATTCTCCAAGCCTGCTTTGTATAATGTGTTGTGACTGGCTATCTGAGGAGGCCATGAAAGCTTCAATACCGCTTTGCCACATGGAGACCAAGCACCCCTGCATTAAAAGACAAGGCTTTGGTGTTTTCAAAAGAAAAAATAAATGTGAACAAAAAGAAAAACAGCAGTTATTGAAGACCATCACTTCATCAAATGTGTCTGCACAAAGAGCCTCACTCTTAGTGACTAATCGCATTGCCGAAGGTAAGAAGCCCTTTATTACCAGTGAAGAATTGACCGTGCCTGCTGCTAAGGATATTTGCCATGAACTTTTAGGAGAGGCTGCATTTCAAAAGGTGGCACATGTTCCTCTTTTAGCTAGCACCATAACTAGATAAATCAGTGAAACAGCAGAGGATAATGGGGCACAATTGTTAGAGAGGTTTAATGAGTCATTGTGGTATGCAATCCAGGTTGATGAGTCTACCGATATTGACAACAAGGCAACAATGCTTGTTTTTGTGTGATGTATTTCGCAGGAGTATGAGGATATGTCATGCACACTTTTACTGACAATCAGCACCACAGCTGCAGAACTATTCAATCATTTGAATGATTATGTATCAGGAAAACTGAATGGGCCATTTTGTGTTGGTATATGCATGGATGGAGTGGCTGCCATGGATGGCTTTCTGGTTTCATTACTTGTGTCAAAGAGGTTGCTTCTGAATGTGAGTTTATGCACTGTGTCATCCATAGAAAAATACTGGCTAGTCAAAAAATGTCACCTGAACTTAATAACATGCTGCAGGATGTGATTAAAATTATCAACCACATTAAAGTACACACCCTTACTCACGCCTGTTCACGCAGCTCTGTGAGTAGATGGATGCAGAGCACACATATCTTCTCTTGTAAACAGAATGAGATGGGTTTTTTTCTTTTTATTCTCCCTTTTTTTTGAGATGGAGTTTCACTGTATCACCCAGGCTGGAGTGCAGTGACACAATCTCTACTCACTGCAACCTTCACCCCCCGGGTTCAAGTGATTCTCCTGCCTCAGCTTCCCAAGTAGGTAGGATTACAGGCATGGACCACCACACCCCAATTTTTGTATTTTTGATATAAACGGGGTTTCACCATGTTGGCCAGGCTGGTCTCGAACTCCTGACCCCAGGTGATCTACCCGATTTTGCCTCCAAAAGTGCTGGGATTATAGGCAGGCTTTCTAAAGGTAGACCGCTGGCCAGATTTTTTGAGTTATGAGAGCCACTCCAAGATATCTTTTAGAAAAACAATCACCACTGGCAGCACCTTTCAGTGACACAGAATGGGTTGCAAAACTTGCTTACCTGTTTGACATATTGAACCTGCTCAGGGAACTCAATCTGTCACTTCAGAGGAGAACAACGACACTGTTCGAGCTGGCAGATAAAGCGGCTACATTCAAAGCCAAATTGGAACCACGGGGGTGATGAGTGAATATTAGGATTTTTGACATGTTTGTAACATTAGCAGAGATTTTGAAAGACACAGAGCCTGGGTCTTCTTTCTCCCAGCTGGTGCAACGTCACCTATGTTAACTTTGAAAAGACTTTGAGCATTGCTTCCTAATCACAAAAGACCCCAAAACTGGGAAAGAATGGATCTGTGACTCATATGTAAATAAGCCTGGTGAATCGACTTTGTCCGTGCTAGAAGAGGGCCAACTGCTTGAGATCGCGAATGACAGTGGCCTTAAAAGTATGTTTGAGACAACTTCAGATCACCATACATTCTGAATCAAAGCCAAGGTAGAATATCCTGAGATTGCCACAGAATCACCAAAGAACCTGCTTCCATTTCCAACATTTTATCTTTGTGAAGCAGGGTTTTCTGCAGTGACCACAGCCGATACGAGATAGAGTAGACTGGACATAAGCAATACCATTTTGGGTGTAAATGTCTCACATCACCCCCAGATCTGAACTGTGTAGTTGCAGGAAAACAAGCTCAGGGCTCCCACTGATTCTACATTATGGTAAGTTGTATAATTATTTCATTATATATTACAGTGTAATATATATATTACAAACTATAATGCACCTCAGTTATCCCCAAACCATCCCCTTCACCATGTACATGGAAAAATTGTCTTCAGGTTTTGTCTTCAAATACCAAAAAGGTTTGGCACTGCTGAGTTAGAGCACAGATTTCTTGGTTCAGTCCTACTTAGAAGGCAAACTCTTCAGAGTCAGAGCTTCATTCTGCTCTTGGTCCCTCCCTTAAGCTGTTCAAGCTACTGGTAATTCTCTCAGTCCTTGTCCAAATAAGCCCCCCAGGCAATGACTCACAGATGAGTTTTGTGTCGGCCACAAAACATCTGTAATTTGTAGACTTTACAGCACATCATAACTGCAGGAGGCTTGTGAGTAATATCAGAGGCTCCTTCTGTAACTAGTCATTTCCTGCTTATTTTAGAGAATTTATCAATGGCAATGGACTCTTGCTAAAAGGGCAACTAGAAAATGCCTTTTAGTAATTATACCTTCAATCTCTTGTATAATCTTCCAGTCGTGTGTCTGTGTGTGTGTGTGTGTGTTTTTTTGATACGGAACCAGACTCTCATGTTTGACTACTTTATTCTTTCACTTTTTCTTTCTGTGTTCCAGTCTCATACAGAATTTTTTTTTTATTTTCCTTCAAATTGAGTGGGAGTTTCCTTATATTATTTCTACCTACTTCATGAAGTAGTTTTTGTCCTTGATTCTTACTGTAGCTATGCTATTTGAATGGCTTTAGAAGGATCTGGTTTGTCTGTGGTAAGAATGGAAAAAAATCACCTTAATACTTCATATTTTCTCCATGATACATGCTTGCATATATGTACAGATAGTATGTATGGTATTAATTTTTCTACCAACATTTGTCAGACAATTTTCCTAAAACAAGTAGGTGGATGCTTTAGAAAAATCAACCTTAAGATTTCCATCTTCAGTCTTTTTTTTTTTCAATCTTTTCCAGAGATAATGTAAAACTTCATTTGCTGGGCTGATTATAGTTTTGTGTTCTATGGCCATCATAATATTTAAATGATGGACAAATTCTTGCATGAGTAAATAATCCTTTTGTCTACTTAGTTTAGAGATTTCTAATTATGGAATCTTGACAATAAGACTTTGACTATTTTCTGTTTCACAAACTAGAATACCCGTATGCATCTTCTTGTTACTTCAGTACGTTTTGTATTTGAGCAGTAATTAGCCTTATTTTTGCAAGGAAGTAAATTCAACCCCAGGAAAACTGTTTAGTGACCTTACTTTCTCTTCTTCAAACTCTCAGGGAAAAATGGAAATGCTTCATGCAAGAGATAAGATGAGTCTTCAAAACAACATTTGGTACATCAAAAATTTATTGTAGGTGCCAGGATAAATTTGGTGCTACATAACTTTCCTGAACCAATAGTGTTTTAATGACATTTATGATGCATCATCTACAATACATTTTAAAACCCATTCTGAAAACTATACAATTCAACATTTTTTTTTAAAGAACAATTGTTTCTGTTCCTCACCCCAAGCAGAATAAATAAAAAATAAAGAGAAATAGGCAGAGGAGGCTTAGGATGGAGACATGAAGGTATAAATATAAGGCACTATGAGAAACAAGCATTTGCTTAATGTTCATCAACGTAGACAGTTTTTTTTCCAGAAAATAATTTTGCAGAAGGTTATTATATTTTAGAATATGAAGCATAAAAATGAAGATGTATGAACATTATGCTTTGTTAGCTATATAATGTCTACTGTACAATCTTTTTTTAAAATATACTTTAAGTTCTGGGATACATGTGCAGAATGTGCAGGTTTGTTACATAGGTATACATGTGCCCTGGAGGTTTTCTACATTCATCAAACCATCACCTATATTAGATATTTCTCCTAATGTCATCTCTCCCCCAGCCTCCCAATCACCAACAAGCCCCTGTGCGTGATGTTCCCCTCCCTGTGTCCATGTGTTCTCATTGTTCAACTCTCACTTAAAAGTGAGAACATGTGGTGTTTGGTTTTCTGTTCCTGTGTTAGTTTGCTGAGAATGGTGGTTTCCAGCTTCATCCATGCCCCTGTAAAAAAACATAAACTCATCTTTCTTAGGGCTGCATAGTACTCCATGGTGTATATGTGTCATATTTTCTTTATCCAGTCTACCACTGATGGGCATTTGAATTGGTTCCAAGTCTTTGCTATTGTGTACAGTGCTGCAATAAGCATATATGTGCGTGTGTCTTTATATTGGAATGATGTATAATCCTTTGGGTATATACCCAGTAATGGGATTGCTAGTTGTAATTCTATTTCTAGTTGTAGACCCTTGAGGAATCACCACTCTGTCTTCCACAATGGTTGAACTAATTTACACTCCCACCAACAGCATAAAAGTATACCTATTTCTCCACATCCTCTCCAGCATTTGTTGTTTTCTGACTTTTTAATGACTACCATTCTAACTGGCATGCCATGGTATCTCTCTGTGGTTTTAATTTGCATTTCTCTAATGATCATTGATGTTGAGCTTGTTTTAGTGTTTCTTGGCCACATAAATGTCTTCTGTTGAGAAGTGTCTGTCCAAATCCTTTGCCCACTTCTTGATAGTTTTTTTTTTTTTTTTTTTTTGTAAATATGTTTAAGTTTCTTGTAGATTCTGGATATTAGCCCTTTGTCAGATGGATAGAGAGCAAACATTTTCTCCCATTCTGTAGGTTGCCTCTTCACTGTGATGATAGTTTCTTTTGCTGTTCAGAAGCTCTTTATTTTAATTAGATCCCATTTGTCTATTTTGGCTTTTGTGGCCATTGCTTTTGGTGTTTTAGTCATTAAGTCTTTGCCCATGCCTATGTCCTGAATAGTATTGCATAGGTTTTCTTCTAGAGTTTTTATGGTTTTAGGTCTTACGTTTAAGTCTTTAATTCATCTTGAGTTAATTTTTGTATAAAGTGTAAGGAAGGGGTCTAGTTTCAGTTTGTTGCACATGGCTAGGCAGTTTTCCCAACACCATTTGTTAAATAGGGAATCCTTCCCCATTGGTTGTTTTTGTCAGGATTGTCAAATAGATGTGTGGCATTATTTCTGAGGAATCTGTTCTATTTCATTGCTCTATATATCTATTTTGGTACCAGTACCATGGTGTTTTGGTTACTGTAGCCTTGTGCTATAGCTGCGTCCAGTTTTGTTCTTTTTGCTTAGGATTATATTGGCTATATGGGCTCTTTTTTGGTTCCATATCAAATTTAAAGTAGTTTTTCTAATTCTGTGAAGAAAGTCAAGGGTAGTTTGATGAGGATAATACTGAATCTATAAACTACTTTGGCAGTATGGCCATTTTCAGGATATTATTTCTTCCTATCAATGAGCATGGAATGTTTTTCCATCTGTTTGTGTCCTCTCTTATTTCCTTTATCAGTGGTTTATAGTTCTCCTTGAAGAGGTCCTTCGCGTTCCTTGTAAGTTGTATTCCTAGGTATTTTATTCTCTTTGTAGCAATTGTGAATGGAAGTTCCCTTATGATTTGGCACTTTATCTGTTACTAGTGTATAGGAATGCTTGTGATTTTTGCACATTGATTTTTGTATTCTGAGAGTTTACTGAAGTTGCTTATTAGGTTAATGAGATTTGGGGCTGAGATGATAGGGTTTTCAGAATATACTATCACATCATCTGCAAACAGAGACAATTTGGCTTACTCTTTTCCTATTTGAATACCATTTATTTCTTTCTCTTGCCTGATTGCCCCGGACAGAACTTCCTATACTATGTTGAATAGGAGTGGTGAGAGAGGGCATTCTTGTCTTGTGCCAGTTTTCAAAGGAATTGCTTCCAGCTTTTGCCCATTTACTATGATATTGGCTGTGCGTTTGTCATAAATAGCTCTTATTATTTTGAGGTGAGTTATACTGAGTTTATTGATGGTTTTTAGCATGAAGCATTGTTGAATTTTATTGAAGGCTTTTTCTGCATCTATTGAGAAAATAGTGTGGTTTTTGTCATCGATTCTTTTTAGGTGATGGATTATATTTATTGATTTGTGTATGTTGAACCATCCTTGCATTCCAGGGATGAAGCCAACTTGACCGTGGTAGATAATGTTTTTGATGTGCTGCTGCATTCAGTTTGCTGGTATTTTATCAAGGATTTTTGCATTGCTGTTCATCAAGGATATTGGCCTGAAATTTTCTTTTCTTGTTATGTCTCTGCCAGGTTTTGGTATCAGGATGATGCTGGTCTCACAAAATGAGTTAGGGAGAAGTCCCTCTTTTTCTATTCTTTGTAATGGTGTAAGAAGGAGTGGTACCAGCTCCTCTTTGTAACTCTGGTAGAATTCTGCTGTGAATCTGTCTAGTCCTGGGCTTTTTTTGATTTGTAGGCTATTAATTACTGCCTCAATTAAAGAACTTGTTATTGATCTATTCAGGAATTCGACTTCTTCTTGGTTTAGTCTTCAGTGAGTTTCTTAATCTTGAGTTCTAATTTGAAATTGGACCCATCCTTACAGGTTATATAAAAATTAGCTCAAATGGATTAAAGGCTTAAACCTAAAACCCAAAACCATAAGAACCCTAGAAGTAAATCTAGTGTTTTTATGGTCCAGGTGAAAAGTCCAGGAATTTATCCATTTCTTCTATATTTTCTAGTTTATTTGAGTAGAGGTGTTTATAGTAATCTCTGATGGTAATTTGTATTTCTGTGGGATCAGTGGTGATATCTCCTTTATCATTTTTTATTGTGCCTATTTGATTCTTCCTTCTTTTCTTCTTTATTAGTCTGGCTAGCAGTAAATCTCTGTCTCCTTCAGTTCTGCTCTGATCTTAGTTATTTCTTGTTTTCTGCCAGCTTTTGAATTTGTTTGCTCTTTCTTCTCTAGTTCTTTTAATTGTGATGTGAGGACATTGATTTTAGATCTTTCCCACTTTCTCCTGTGGGCATTTATTGCTATAAATTTCCCTCTAAATGCTGCTTTAGCTGTGTCCCAGGGAGTCTGGCACATTGTGTCTTTGTTCCCATTGGTTTCAAAGAACTGATTTATTTCTTCCCTAATTTTGCTATTTGCTCAGTAGTCATTCCATTTCCATGTAGTTGTGCAGTTTTCAGTGAGTTTCTTAATCCTGAGTTTTAATTTGAAACTGGACCCTACTTTACAGCTTGTATAAAAATTAGCTCAAATGGATTAAAGCCCTAAATGTAAAACCCAAAACTATAAAAACCCTAGAAGGAAATCTAGTAAATACCATAGGCACGGACAAAGATTTTTTGATGAAATCACCAAAAGCAATTATAGTCAAAGCAAAAATTGTCAAATGGGATCTAATTAAATTAAAGAGCTTCTGCACAGCAAAATGAACTATTGTTAGGCCAAACAGGCAACCTACAGAATAGGAGAAAATTTTTGCAATCTATCTATCTAACAAAGGTCTAATATTCAGAATCTCCAAGGAATGTAAACAAGTTTACATAAAAAACATACAACCCCATCAAAACATGGGCAAAGAACATGAACAGACAGTTATCAAAAGAAGACATTTATGCGGCCAACAAACATATCAAGAAGAGCTCAACATCAATGATAATTAGAGAAATGCAAATTAAAGTCACAAAGAGATACCATCTCATACCAATCAGAATGGTGATTGTTAGGAAGTCAAGAAACAACAGATGTTGGTGAGGGGGTGGAGAAATAGGAGTGTTTTTACACTGTAGGTGGGAATGTAAATTAGTTCAACCACTGTGGAAGACAGTGTGATGATTCCTCAAGGTTCTAGAACCAGAAATACCATTTGATCTAGCAATCCCATTATTGGGTATATACCCAAAGGAATATAAATCATTCTATTATTAAGATGCATGCACATGTATGTTTATTGCAGCACTATTCACAATAGCAAAGACATGGAATCAACCCAAATGCCTATCAAGGATAGACTGGATAAAGACAGTATGGTACATATACACCATGAATACTGTGTAGCCATAAGAAGGACCAATATCATGTCCTTTGCAGGGACATGGATGGAGCTGGAATCCATTATCCTTAGCAAACTAACATAGGAATAGAAAACCAAACACCACATGGTCTCACTCATAAGTGGGAGTTGAACAATGAGAACATATGGAAACAGGGAGGGGAACAACACATACCAGGGCCTGTCGGGGAGCCGGGGAATAAATAGGTAATGCATTTGGTGCTTAATACATAGGTGATGGGTTGATAGGTGCAGAGAACCACCATGTTTACCTATGTAACAAACTTGCACATGCTGCACATGTATCCCAGAACTTTAAAAAAAATAATTTTCTTGAAAAAACACTCCTAGTAGATGTCTAGACCTTATATATACTATGTTTTTCCCTATACATGCATACCTATGGTAAAGTATAATTTATAAATTAGGCACAGAAAGAGATTAACAGCAGTAGCTCATAATAAAACTGAACAAGTGTAACAAAATACTGTAATAAAATGTACATGGATATTGTCTCTCCTCTCTCTCCCTTTAAAAATATCCTATTGTAGGCCGGGCGCGGTGGCTCAAGCCTGTAATCCCAGCACTTTGGGAGGCCGAGGCGGGTGGATCACGAGGTCAAGAGATCGAGACCATCCTGGTCAACATGGTGAAACCCCGTCTCTACTAAAAATACAAAAAATCAGCTGGGCATGGTGGTGCGTGCCTGTAATCCCAGCTACTCAGGAGGCTGAGGCAGGAGAATTGCCTGAACCCAGGAGGCGGAGGTTGCGGTGAGCTGAGATCGCGCCATTGCACTCCAGCCTGGGTAACAAGAGCGAAACTCCGTCTCAAAAAAAAAAAAATATATATATATATATATATATATATATATATATATATATATCTCCTATTGTATAATTCCTCACTCAGCTATTTTTTAACCAAAGATGACCTGGGGTAACTAAAACCATAACAAGCAAAATGAACGATAAGGGGGAACTACTATATGTTTACATATGTAAACATTACTTTGTATTTTCTCTTAACTTGCCTCTGTTTTTGCCACACAGAAAGACTTCAGTGAAATTTATCGTATCTATTCACTTTCTAGGCTAAGAAATTACCTGAGAATTCTATTTCCATGGAGAATTTGAGACAGTTATATAAATTGAAGGCACAAGCTGGTGAGGGAACCAAGTTTCCTGGATGTAAACTGTAGTTTATATGACAGGGCATCTTTATTATAATTTGGTCTATATTAAAAGGCCAACGAAGATTATAGAATGGAGAAAAAAGTTTAAGTTTGGTGCTACACAGTTCCCAACACAAAGAAGCAAAGGTACCTTGGAACTCACGGAAGATAGACACTCCTTGATGGAATATTTCTTGGAAGAAAGGATATTTTTATGGGAAAGCTAACATATTACAATGGCTAAGGTATTAGAAACCAGCAGGTATCACAAGCATGCAATTTTTAATTCACACTTGAGGAATGAAGGGGCCTCAAAAATATAACCAGTAGGTATCATTTGACCTACAACATTTTCCAACATGCACATTGAGATATTTAGTCATGTTATCAATAAGGCTTTATCACAAGCCTCATTGGCTGAAAGTGTTGCAGCAGCTCTGTGTTCTTTCCCAACGTGCAGGTATTTTGCTTACAAATGGAACATATCAAATCAAGCTTCTGTTAACTTAAGGGAAAAAAAAACAAAGAATATGAAGGCTAAATGGACATGTCAGGAAATAGTCTCTTTGGGGACAAGGCAACAGCAGCCTAGAAGCCTACGAGAGGGCGGACTACCCACCTAGCCCTCTGCAGAAATTTTTGTGGACCCTGGAGACAGGGTCTGTCTGTTTTTTTCTGCTGTTATATGTTCTCCCATGCTGGCCTGAAAGCAAAGAGAAGGAACACTTCTATGAGCCCTTAGGATCGGACAGCTGGCTTTAGTCCCAACCAGTCATATCAATAAAAAATATTACTATTTTGGTACTAGTAACAATAATATAAATTATGGTCATTATCCTCTCCTCATATTTCAAATCCTAAATCACATCCTATGTAAACAAATTAGACAAAGATTACTAACCGAGTCCACTTTAATGTGGGGAATTTTTATCAATGTATGTATGTTCTCTATATCCTTCATTTTAGAAACTACTTCTTGAAATATAATTTTTCTATGTCTATTTCCTTATTCCTAGATATTATATAGTCTTTCTATGCCAATTTTTGATATAACCATGGAAACTGAAAAATATAGTTGACTGAGAATAACTAAAATATTAATTAAATACAATCAGCTCCCTTTTTGAGAAACTGACCTTTTCTGAGCCATCCTACAGTTTCTAAATCATCCAATAGATTGAACAATGAAATAAATTTAAAAAAATAGCTTAAAATAGACCAAAGCCATAAACAGTAAATTATTTTTTTAATTTCTATGTATGTTGGCCATAGAGTAATTTTTAATCTCTTATGCTCAGAAGACATTTTTTTCTGTTTGAAATCAATGACCTTGGTACTTAGAGCTTGATAAATTGTAAGATGTTTCCCTATTTTATGTTAAAAAATAAACACAGTCACTAGGATGTCACTCATCAATGCTGTAATAAAAATAAAGAGGTTATAAAGCCTTGTTTTTTGTCAATTCTTATGTATGTGTAACATCCAGAAAACATTAATCTTTTGGGGAAAATTTAAATGTCTCCATTTTCATTGGTCAATTAATTTATTTGAACTAAAGCATCATTTTCGAGGTAAACAACAAGATGTGTCTGTACTTGACCAGCTGCAGCTTATTTGCTGATGTTTCCATCTAAGATATCAGTGAACAATAGAAATTTCTAGTAAAAATGAATGTGGAATAATAATAACAAGCACTTATGCGTCTTTATTGTATGTTTAACACTATATTAACCTAGGAGATGGCTAGTTTAGTTATCTTCATTTTGCATGTGAGAGAATGAGGCGGCAAATAAGGAACACAGCTGAGATTAAAACTCAGGCCATGTGGCTGTATAATTAACAGCACAGGTAAGGGAGAACACAAATTAGGTACATTAGTATAGGAATAGGGAAAAGTTGCTGAAAATTAAGGTTCCAGTGCAAAATATATTTATAATCATATTGCTCATCCAATGGTGGTTTGAATACCTGAAAATCATTTCATTGATTAATTCAGTAAATAACCACTGGGTTCCCTTTAGTCAGTTTCCAAAAACACAATCTATTCTTTCCATTTTCACTTCGCATTTGACTGTCCTATACCAGCTCATTTTCCCTCTACTGTGGGGTGTGTGTGCGTGTGTGTGTGAGAGAGAGAAAGAGGGAGAGAGAGACAGACAGACAGAGGAGGGAGAGTTGAGTACAGCTCTTTTTCAGATGTGATTACCTTCCGAAGGGCTGAAAACGATGGTTTAATGCAATCTTTTTTCTCTGATTCTCAGTCTTGGGTATATTTGGGGATTTTAGGGTTTAGGCTGCCTCCAAGAAGACTGCTACTGTTATCATACCCAACAGATGCTGCCAACTCTTAAGCTCCAGATATTTCTGTAGAAGCTCTTCTAATTCTTTTAAGAGTTTGCTCAGAAAAGCAAAAGGTAGGATCAGGCTACTGCAAATCTGCCTGTGGTATTTTATCCTGCAAGGTGACAGGTTTATTCAAGATGAAACTTCCAAGTCATGAGCCAGTTCAGAAAGAGTTCTTAATTATTTTTTCTAAACTTTGTTTACACCAACTTTTAATTCATTTTACTTAAATGGAGTTTTATTGAGGCAGTCAGGAGCAGATTGCATGCTGGGAGTTGTACAGAGCCAAAAACATTATCTGAGACTAAGTAACAGCTGGAAAGAAACTATGGGACCTCCCACATAACCCCCACTGAGAGCTAAACAATGGGTGAGTTATTTGACAGAGTAATAGCAACAGCTGTCAAGTAGGTCTTTTTTAAAAACTCAACTTAGAAACTCTCAGAATTGAAATGAGCAGACTTGGTAGAGCTATTGGGAGTGGGAAAAAAAATTCTTAGGAATATTCCTTTGCCAAATAAAACCTACTATGTCTAAAACCTGCCAAGTCATCTTTCATATCATTATACTATACTTAGTTCAAGAGTATTTTATTTGACATGAATATCACCTTAACCCTGTAGGTCTAACATCAGTTCTATATAGCACAATATAACTTTTCACAATTATTTGATAAATCAAATAGTGTACGTAACCGAGATATGTTGCCTGAATTAATTTAAATAATCTTCTCCAAATAATTTGTTATCTACAAAAAATCACACAAACATCTGAGAATCTATCTTACGCGTAAGTGTATAGACAGAGTTTTAATGATTCAATATAACATTTTCAAATTAGAGTGATCTTTTTTTTGTTTAAAATGGGGTTTAATTTCAAAACAAAAATAGATACATGGTACATAATTTAGAGGTTTTCTTTTCTGTCTTTACTAAAATATCACATTTATCAAATTGGTGTCACTTCGCCTCAGGCATTTAAATACTCAAGTATTTATTAACTGAAAGTAAGTCCTCATTATTATTCCTAATACTGGTCAAATCCCTATGTATGCTGACTGCCACAAATAAATCATAGAAATAAAATGTGTCAGAAGCTTATAATCTAAGGCAATTTTGCAAACTAGAAATAAAAATACACTCATTCATATAAGGTTTTCTTAGGATTTCCTTTATGACTTCTCACTTAGTAGGCAGACTCAATATTAAATCGAGCATATACAAACAACATTATTTGTAACATGTCCAGCAATTTAGTTTGCCTGGAGTTACTCTGAACTATAAAGCCAATAGCTTTTTTAGAGACATGGCCAGGTTTAACATCAGAATCTGCAGTTTTTAGCTGGAAAAAGGACAATTTCAAAGCTAAACTGAAGAACATGTTTGGAAAGCATATAAAATACAAGAGGCTTTTTTTTTAATGAATTGCTGTTTTATTCAAGAAGGTAATATGAATAGTTTCCATTTATTTTTTTTACTTAATATTAATAGTGGAATCTGGCTAGGAATCTTCATAGAAATTCATATCATGGTCCTACCAATTGTTTCACTGTGTAAAATTGTATTGAAGAAAAAATATCGTTGTCATATTTTGTTATATTGTCTTTCTGTTTGATCATTTAGTTGTGATTTGGGGAGTTCCTTTACTTTTAAGGGTAACTTAACAGCTTTGTGAAATCACACTTTGCAGAAGCAGGTTCTATTGTCAAATAAATTTTTATTCTGGTAAAATAGACAATTCAGAAAGATGAAGAATAGTGGTCTTTGAAAGCTATGTGATTGTTCACTTTGGCCCAAACAGACAAGAAAGGCTCCCTGGGAGAAATCTTTGAGATAAGAAAATATAACTTAATGAATAAAAATGTAAGGGAATTTAAAATGGATGTTCAATCTTTGATACAGCCAGCAGGAGCCTTGAGCAGCCGAATTTTTGCTGTGGCAAAAACAGGAATGGGCTGTACTTACCAGTGTATTCATAAAAGCCAGTTGTTTTATGAGACGTTCATACGAGTTAAAACTGGAAACAAATGCGGATATGGGTAAAAATATTCTCAAGAAAGAAACCCCTTTAAACTCTTTGTGTTCTTTTGACTTTGGAAGGTAATTCTTGTAAAAGTGCATTCTGAACTAACTACTGAAGCCTGAACTTGTTGGAAAGTAGCAAATATGGCAAGTCTGACATCAACGTTTTACTACTTTACCATAAATTCAGATTTCAGTGTTTTGTCTGGCATATGCCGCGTCCCGTGCTGCACAAGGGTTCAAAGACCTATACTCTGACTCTCTATAGTTTTGGGGGAAAAAAAAGGTGGTTTTTTTTTTTTTCAACAGACTCTTTAAAAACTTTTTCACAGCACAACTCACGGCTATTTCCAACGGGATTAAGTGCTTAAGGGTTGCTAGCTTTTCCTATCCCTAACTAACAAATTTTTATTGGGTAGCTTTGGGAGGCTTGATGAATTTGGTTTGGTGGGTCCTTAAAAATGAGCAGTTTGCCCTTGAAAGATTACATCGACGCCGCTGGAAGTATAATGACTAAACCTCAGTCACATACCACTGAGTTTCTGAGTGTCCAGTCCTTGCACCTCTGGAGTTCCTCTCCCTTAAGATTCCACTGCCTCCTCCAAGTCCTTCAGTCCATTCCTTTGTGTCACTACGAATAAGCATACAGTATTTTGAAACTAAATAACAGTTGTCCTCATCGCCAAAATATATCCCTGTTTCCTTTTAGCTTTCCTATCTAATTAAATGCACAACCATACATCATGTGCTCAAACTTGAAACCTAGAACTCATCCCTGGTTCCTCATTATCCTTGAATCTTATTAATTCTATGAACAGCTCTTCAAAAATATCTTTGCAATCCTTGTACTTCCTTCTCCTTCCATTTCTACTGCCATTATGAACATCCAAGACACTATCATTTCTAGCTTATAGCAACCATCTTATATCTAACTTCTAGGAACACACACACACACACACACACACACACACCAATTCAACCACATTAGAGCTAACATAATTTTAAAAATATAAACTAAAGCTGTTCACATACCAGCTCAAATTATCTTCATTTTTTTTGCACTTAGAAATACATAAAATTGATGAAAATGAGGACGATACATATGCCAATGTATAAGTAGTAACTCTCACAATACTTTGCATGTAGAAGGTGTTCTACATATTTTAAAAGCACAAATAAGCAACACAATGGTTTTGCTGTTATTCCTTTCACACATAGTTAATCCTACTTAGCTAGAGATAACTCTTGTACTAGTCGATTGTATGATACTCCGTGCATTCTCTTAGTCTTTTTATTGTATTCTGTTACAGGAACAAATGTGGATTCAGTTTGGCTACAAACTTAACTAACTGAAAAGGGGAAAATGTTTTTATTGTATGTTGAACATTGTTTTCGAAAATGTATAATTTTACATGTTTATTTATGTATTTATATTACTTAATAATTCCAAATAGAGATGCCATTTCTGAAGATTAAGAATTATGTAACAGCCATTTTCTTTTTCCATACAGGATTATTCTCACTTCTCATAGTATAATGGAATGCTAAGGATAAATGATAGTTAAGAATGTACTTTTTCAGTAAGGAGAATTCATTTCTGTCACCACCTGCTAGCACCATCATCAGATTATCTGCCAAATCTTTTATTTTATAATATTCATTTGAATACATTTACTTTTCACTATCTTCCATTGGCTTAGAGTAATCTAAATTTTAAAATCAAATGGTGGCAATTAAATATGCATGTCTCTTATTTAATATTAATAAAGTTCGAGGTTTTTTTTTTTTTGGTGGGATCTAACTTTGTCACCCAGCAGTGCAGTGGTGCCATCTTAGCTCACTGCAACTTCCACGTCTCAGGCTCAAGCTGGCCTCCCACCTCAATCTCACGAATAGCTAGGTCCACAGGTGTACACCACCATGCCCAGCTAATTTTTGTATTTTCGTAAAAATGGGGATTCATTTTTCTCTTTCCATTATTTAACTTTTTTAATAAGCATAAATTATGTAATACAAGTACTCAATGCATTTGGATGAGTTTTGTAGACATGTATGTTAAAAAATATAATATGTTTTCTAAAGTTGACTTCATTTATTTCAGTATTATTAAATTAAATAGATTAAATTATTAAATATCATTAAATTATTAAATATCATTAAATTATATAATTCTGCATTTTTCCTGAGTGAGAAAGTGATAGTTGAATGTACAAAATGAGTCAAATAATTGATAAATTGTTTAATTTTAAATCTCAATGTGGATTTATGTCATAACAATGTAATGAATGATTATCAATAAGCTAATAACATTTAAATAATAGCAATACTAATTAATCCCAATATACCAACCAGTTCAATAATGTCCAGAGTATTGACTTTCCAACTTTCAGCTATTCCCTCATCTTAATTCTTCATGGCTTAGCTTTTACAATATGATTATCCTACCCTCATTCTTTTAGGCTTCTATTTCATTCCTTCATAAAAGATTCCATTTTAACCCCATCTAACAGCCTTCCAAATCGTGGATCAGAATTGATAAATAGTTTTGAATTTATATAGAGAGATATGTACATAAAATTTTAAGTTCACTGCCAGTAAACATCAGATTAACAACCCTAAGTGGCATACAGGACCACTTGCTAATTTTCACATGCTTGGTTAACCTTCTACTTCTATTCTCTTTAGAAGCTAGTTGCTGTTATCTCTATTGTATAGTACTTTAGCATTAATGTCATTAGATGTCCTCAACAATTCTTTCATCTTCAAATGAGACACCATCTCATTTCTCTGTCCTGGGACAATAGCTCCTCCTCTTTTAGAAGGCCATTTCCCCCACCTGTGCCTTTACTGTACAAGTTCTCTACCTTGATGCTATTGGCATTTTTTTATGTGTTCACTTTACGCTGCTTAGCAGTAACCCTTTGGCCTCTGCCCACTAAATGCCAGTGGTGAACTTCCACCCCGTGTTGTGACAAATGTTTTCAGACATGGGACCAAATCATCTTCAGTTGAGAACTATTGCCTTAGTGCATACCACTCCCCACTCATGCAATCAGAGACATCGTCTTATAAATTAACAAGTTATATAGTTAGGATGTTTGTACACTACAAATTTCATGTTGATATATGATTCCCAATGTTGGACGTGGGGCCTAGCAGGAGATCTTTGTGTCTTGGGAACAGATCCCTTATGAATAGCTTTGTGCTCTCCAGAGATAAATTCATGTGAGATCTGGTTGTTAAAAAGTTTGGGACCTCCTTCCTCTCTCTCGGCTCCTTTTCCTGCCGCGTGACATGCCTTTCCCCATTCCACTGTCTGCCATCATTTTGAGCTTCCTGAGGTCCTCACCAGAAGTAGATGCTGGTGCTATGTTTCTTGTACAGTGTGCAGAACTGTGAGCCAAAGTAATCCTCTTTTCTTTATAAATTTCCCAGCCTGAGGCATGTCTCTAAAACAATGCAAAACACAATGAAACAGCAACTGTTTGGTATCTGCTTCTTTACTTCTTCCCAGTAGCATTTATTTATTTATTTGTTTGTTTGTTTGTTTATTTATTTATTTTGAGGCGGAGTTTCACTCTTATTGCCCAGAGTGGAGTGCAATGGCGCAATCTCAGCTCACTGAAATCTCCACCTCCCGGTTTCAAGTGATTCTCCTGTCTCAGCCTCCCGAGTAGTTGGGACTACAGGTATAGGCCACCATGCCTGGCTTAATATTATTACTTCTAATAAGAAACTCCATCAAATCTCAACTTAAGTTATATTTCTGAGATTGATTTCTTTAATCCTTTAGATTTGTTTAACTAACCCTAATAAGATCCTTGTTCATTTTTCCCCTGTCATTTGCTTCCCATTTACACTATGGTTTTATGGCTTTCCTTCCTTCTTACCTTTCATTGCTTCTAAGCAGAGATTATGTCCATTTCATTCCTAGAGCATATCAGAGTACCCAGAATGAAGGTTATTTGCTCAAAAATATTTTTAAATGAATGCACAGATGAATGGATGGATGAATAAAGTAACACTAATTAGAAAATTTCTTAATTATTTCAATCTGAAACTATAGGTTCACTTATGGATCTAGAACTTTATATTATTTTAATTGAGCAAATATTTTAATCTTCATGGTGCCCAATATGTATGTATACAAATAAGAGATGCTATTTATCTGGAAAAAAGTTATTGGACAAATAATACAAAGAGAGCATATAAAATGTAATGGTTAATAATAATAATATTTATTAAATGATTACTGTGTCCCAGGTACTGTGTTTCACACTTACGGATTATATCATTTAAGACTTACAGTAACCCCCATGAGGAAAGCATTATCAGTAATACATTTTTTCTCCAATGTCTTTACACTGGAGAAACAAACTGAAGCATAGATAGTTTTTTCTAGAGGCTCAAGATCATACAACTGATATGTGCAGAGCCAGGATCTGAACCAGTTGATTTCTACAAATGCCTGGACTTTGCCACTGTGCTCCTTCATGTATATCTAGCTTTTACATTCTAAGTTTCTTTCTGTTATTTCATTTATTTATCTTTTTGGTGTGTGTATATATATAAAGTACTATTTAAAAGTAAAAAGTTTTGTATTTTTGCTTAGGCTTTATGGATGAGAGAACAAAAATATTACAATAATAAATAATCAAAACAATTAATGCATAAAACTATGTATTCAAGGAGGTCACTATTCATTATGCTTTTTTTCTGAAAATTATATCCAAAAGTCTACTTAATATCTAAATATTTGAGCATTTTCAAAATAAACTCATTAACATTAATTTTTCTAACATAGGAAATTTTCTACATGAATACATAATCTTTAGGTAGTCAAAATGAATTTTAATATAAAATTATGTATTTACCTTCAAGGGAGATCATAATGAATTCCGAATATTTTAGTAATTTGAATAGCTCTGTATAGCTAACCTTTTATTCATGAAATGATTTTATACTTTTAGGTTATTTCATAAGATAAATAAATAACTGAGTTGCAAATGGCCGAAAATACCTTTACATTATTTCTAATATATTGCATTGAAAAGTTTGTATTTCAATGGTATATACCAATGAAATATTTGTGATTATAAAAGAAACATAGAAATTCCTCAGGTTTCCCATATATGCATAATTTAGAGAAGCATACTTCCACATTGGAAAAAAAGTGCTTAATCACTGTTTATTTAATCATATTAATTTGATTAAAACTTATATTTTGAATTTGTGTTGTTAGCCCATTTTAATTCACCACATATTTCTTCTTTTTACCAAGCACATGAAAAGACATAGAGGCAGAAATATTGTCACATTCCAAAGTCACAAGACCAATTATTAAATACAGAGGTAATACTTCACAGACATTAGACTGCTGGACTTTTGCACAACTCACTCATCCACACTTTTTTCTCACCTTTTAAAATTCGTGGAGATAAGTCCTCTAATATGATACAGGACTTTATTTTGATGAATCTAACCAATTAGACTCATCCTATCAAAAAAAATCCAATAATGTGCATAACGAATTCTTCTCATTCTCTGTGCACCTGTTCTCTCTCATTAGGTCTAAAACTTGGGATTATTCCAAAGTGTTCCATAATGACTTTTTATAAGCAAGACAAGTAGGAGAAATTCTTCAAGGACACAGTGAATTGGTATTTGAAGTGGTGTTGACTACCTAGGTAGGAGGGAAGTGATAGCAAAAGAGAGACCATGAGGCATACATCATTTGGAGGTAGGAAAGCTTATGAGATAAGGAGTCTTCTGCTGGTGATGAAAGGTACAAAAGTCCTAAGCAGTCTCAGTTTCTCAGTTTTGTAAACATTAGCTTATATTTCCAAGTAATGTATTTTTTTCTGTATTTAATTTCCAAAAAATGTTTAAGCAACACAATCTTGTATTTGTTTTTTGTTTTTATACATCTTAGAAGATATTTAAAAGAGTAATTATTTCATGTTTATAGCCATTGTGTGTCTGTAGAACTATATATATTTATTTTTAGATGATGCAATTAATTTTTTTTTGTTTTGACGGAGTCTTGCTTTGTCTCCGAGGCTAGCATGCATTGGGGCCATCTCAGCTCACTGCAACCTCCACCTCCAGAGTTCAAGCTGTTCTCCTGCCTCAGCCTTCTGAGTAGCTGGGGTTACAGGAGTGCACCACCCCCTCACGTAATTTTTGTATTTTTAGTAGAGACAGGGCTCGCCATGTAGTCAAGGCTGGTCTGAAACTCCTGACCTCAGGTGATCCACCCGCCTTGGCCTCCCAAAATGCTGGGATTACAGGCGTGAGCCTCTGTGCTGGCTTAGTTGCAATTAAAATTGTTTCTATTTTATAATCACTGATCTTTGTCTGCATTCAAATTTCCCCAAACTTTAGAGGTTGACATAGGTAAACAATATCTAAGTTTTCCGCACAAAATTAAGTCATGAAATGAGACTAAGGCTGTATGGGAGTGAAACCTTAGTAAACTCTTGTTTTTAAAAAAGTGTGGTACTAGCTGGGCTTCAAATAGTTATCTGAACTGCTTTCAGTCACTTTTGCAATATATAGATTAGCACTTTAATATGTTGACTTTACCTAATGGATACAAGAATGTGACACATACTGTTTCACATTATAACAATTATCAATATTCAATTGTTGATTTTCTGTGGTGAGGTTCTTGGTTAATTGAGGTAAAGAAAAAGCACATATAGAATTGAAGCCTATAGCTAATCATCCAAAGCTTCTTCGGAAGATGATAAACATATAAATTTAAGACAAAACTGTAGTGAACCGAATTAGCCTAGGAAAGCAAAAGGAGTCCCCTAAGATACATTCTGGAGTATGAACTTCTATTTCTCCTTCCTTTCTCTCCTTTCCTCGCTCGTACCCTGCCTGCGTCCCTCCCTTCCACCTTCTATCCTTCCCTTCCTCCCTGTCTTCCCTCCTTCCATTCTGCCTTTCAAATGAGCATTATGGATCTATTTTTAAGACAATGTCATTCTAAAAATATCACTGTCAGTTTGTGGATTAATGAACCAAATTATAGGAAATTAATTGCTTATTAGTATCCAATCAGCCTGACCCATAAATGAAATTGACTCTTTAAATAACGAATATTTTATAACGGTTTAAAATATTGGTCATAGAAATAACTTCAGAATAGATTTGGCTTAAATCAGGTTTTATTCCCTCCTGTTATGTTCTCTTCTTTTTATTTACTATGCACCACTGTGATTGAAGTAATATACTATTCATATAAAATTCTAAGAGAGTTGACTTTTAGCAGAGAGAATATATTCTTCAATGAGGGCTAATAAAATAATAATAGTTAATATTTATTGATAATTTACTTTATGTTAGACATTGTATCAAGCATGTTAAATGTTATATCACTTTAACCACTGAAACCAAGGTGTTTAAAAGGAAGAGAAAAAGTGAAAGCAGAAAAAACAATTTTGAAGTTAATAGAAGAAAATGTAGTGGAAGCTTTATCTTACTCAGAATTTTGATGAGATTATGTTTTTATTTGCCCTTCCCCTTAGTATTAAGCACTGCACATTTCTTTCCTTCTAGCTAAACTCCACGAGTTGAAAATAACTTCTAGACTTTAGCTGATAGGAAAGTGCTACCTCAGAATACTTAAACAGCTCTCATTGAAAATTGGCTCTCTTTGTTTAATGTCAGCATTTTTTAAGCGTGCTCAGTTCCAACAGTGACAGAAATTTTAAGAAGAAAATAGCCTCAAAGAAATAATAAGCAGTTGAATTCTCATTCAACAAGTCTGCGTCAGTTTCGATCTTTTAAATTAGCAGAAAAACTGTCAATGGTATTTAAAAATATTGTATATGTCAAGATTTGAAGATTTAATTCAGATTTTTTCTTCCTAATCTGTGCTGGTGATTGCTGGCAAGGTATGGAGATAACCAGATTTGGCTCCCTCCAGGTGAATTAAGAGTGGGCTTGCAAAAGACCTGAGATCAAATTAAGATTCTACAACTTACACATTCTGTTAGGTAGGGCAACTTCTTCAAAGTTCTTTGAGCCTCAGCTTCTACAATTTTAACTAAAATTGAATTGATATATTCTTCACGAAGTTGTTTGCAAAAAATCGCTTTGTCATTTATGTCCTAGATAAACATCTGTGCCTTCTTTCCATTATAGGTACAATTCTAAGCAAATCAGTTAAACTTTTTTTTTTTTTTTTTTTTTGAGGTGGAGTCTTGCTCTGTCGCCAGGCTGGAGTGCAGTGGCGCGATCTCTGCTCACTGCAACCTCCGCCTCCTGGGTTCAAGCGATTCTTCCGCCTCAGCCTCCTGAGTAGCTGGGACCACAGGCGCGTGCCACCACACCCGGCTAATTATTTTTGTAGTTTTAGTAGAGACGGGGTTTCATCATGGCGAGAATGGTCTCGATTTCTTGACCTCGTGATCCGCCCCCCTCAGCCTCCCAAAGTGCTGGGAATACAGGTGTGAGCCACCGCGCCCGGCCCAAACTTTTAATAAACAAGAACAATAATAGTATACTCGTGTAAATATAGACCAGATACTTATTTTGAGAAAATTATATGAACTCAAATGGAAATTCTGATGTCATAGGTATGAGTTGGGGTCTTTCTAACAGTTGCAATATCAACATTCCTGAAGGGCATGTATAACAACCGGGGTTCTGTGTTCTGAGTAACAGATGAACTTTAGTTAAATAAGCAGCAGTATTTAGAAGTACTAAGAATCAGGGGTTGAAAGCATACCACAGTCTATTTTTATGAGGTAGGTAGCAGCTTTGGCACGTTGGCAGACACAGCTACGCTCTTAACACTGATAACCCAGCCAGACTCACAGAGCCACTAATACAAGTGGACATAATTAATACTTTCTCGGCAGAGTTAATGATTTCTCAGATAGCCTGTAATTGCTCATCATTTCCTTTTATTTAATATCCTTGGATAGAACACTGGGAATCTAGATTCATAAGTAAGGAGAGTGTAGAAAGTTAAATTTCCTTAGTTGCACTACAGCTCCTGATTCTGCCAAGATCATAAAAAGCTAATAAAATAATACTAATATTTATTGATAATTTACTTTATGCTAGACATCATATCAAGTATGTTAATGTTATATCACTTTAACCACTGAAACCAAAGTGCTTAAAAGGAAGAGAAAAAGTGAAAGCAGAAAAAATAATTGTGAAGTTAATAAAAGACAGTGGAAAATTTATCTTATTAACTGATTCTGCCAAGATCATATAATAATAGATTCCCTGAGACTATGAGATATTCTTATATATGCAGGAGTAAAAACTGCATATAACTGTAAAGTTTATTCATTCTTTCAATTCAAAAAATGCTCAACTGCTAATATTTTAGGCATTGGCAAAACAGTCAAAAAGAAAGCAAAAACCTTTGTCCTCAGAGTTTATGTGCTATGAAGGATAGGATAGGATAAAAATAAACTAATAAGTATAAAATTATGACAGTAGCAATAAGTGCTTTTGCGCATAAATATAAGGATAAAGATGATGAATAGAGTGACAAAAGAAATACTTTTGACTGGCTGGGTAGCAAGTGGTGAAAAAATTAATGGAAAAATTTAACTGAGCAAAAATGAATAAATTGAGATGGCAAACACTTGGAAAAAACAGATTTGGTTAGTAAAATTAATATTTCTGTTTTAGGATTAGTATTCATTAATGAAATGAAACATATGTATCTTGATTTAAGTGAAGGGATCTGGGCTATTAATGTATTTTGGAAAATCAGCAGTGAAATGAAATTTGAGAACTGAGTGTAAATAAGCGAGAGAAGTTTAGTCCATAGTCTGAGCCACTCAGCATCTTAATATTCAGAAGTAAGAAAGGAATAGTAAAAGAAGACTAAAAAGTACTCTGTAAAACTCTGCAAGCATGTATTGTTAGAAACCAAGGGCAGAGTGTTTCAAGAGGGGAATCTGAAAAACCATTGACAATCATAACTATTGAAATCCAGGATGACTCAGAACTGAGATCTATCAGAATAGTTCCTGTGGCGGAATGCGCTCAAACCTCTGAATGATATGGATTCAAGAAAGAATGGGAGGCAAGAATGGGGAAGCAGTGAGGGCAGACATCTCTTTCAAGAAGGATTTCAATAATTTTTCAATACAGAGAAGTAGGGAAATGAGGCAACATCTAGAGAGTTATGAAAGAGTATCACTGAATAAGTAAACTTCTTAGAGTCTTAATGATTATATAAAGCCAACACTAAAAGTGAAATACATCAGGAGCAAAATACAAAGATATTAGACAAGTTGTGCCCTGGCTTGAACTATCATCATAGTGACTTCATGATCTACATTTACGTTGTTCCCATATACAGTATATGATCATTTCACTTTCTAGTTTATATCTAACTTGTATTGTCTGGTAAAGGATGACACATTTTTTATCCCCATTACTTTTATTATTATTATTATCCTAGACTACGAAAACACACTTTCATCACAAATTGGAGTAACTACTTACAAGACAAGACAGAGAGATAACGTCACTGGGACATCATTGCTTTGTGAGGCCCAGGGTCTTTACCAGGTGATCTGTTCCTGAACTCAATTGTGTAGGCATTTTATAAATAAATTTGAAAGCAAAATCATAATTTATGTTCCACAGGCCTTAAGAGTCTTTTATAAGGAATCAAAACAGTGGCTGGTAAACCCAGAAACACTTGGAATCTACTACTCTATCTGCGTTTCTTCCTTTGGAGATCAGAGTGACATTCAGGTTTGTGTGGCAGCTATTACTCCCCTGAAAAGACAAAGGTTTGTTTGTTTGGCTGGCTGATTGGTTTTACTTCCTTTACAAAATTAAAAGGAATTGATTATTTTGGCTTTTTTCCAATTTTTAATCTTTATTTATTCCATACCAGTATATCCTCACAATGTGGGCTGGGTGCCATGAAAAAATAGACTTGACCCTTCGACAACATGGGTTTGAACTGCATGAGTCCACTTACACATGGAAGTTTTTTCACTAAATACAGTTGGTCCTCTGTGTCTGTGAATTTCACACCTGTAACCACATGCAAATCAAAAAATGTAGTATTTGTGGGATGTAAACACTGTATATACAAAGGACCAATATATTTTTAATATAGGTGGATTTTCATATAGAGAGGTTTTACCCAGTCACCTGCAGGATTTGAGCATGCAGATTTTAGCACAAGCAGGATGGCGTGAAACTAATCCCTGGCAAATACTGAGGGACAAATGTGTAGCCTACAACATGGCAAATCAGTATTTCAGTTGAAAAAATTTATTACTGTAGATATGAGATCTTAAAATATCATTATTCCTATCTGAACAATTAAAAAAAGCCCTCTTCAGCCTTTTCTGTATTCACATTACTTGACATCTTAATCATTAGCAAAAGGGAGATAATCTCAATTTCACATCCCAAACCAATGCCTCCTTCTGAGTTAATATGCAAGACAGTCAACCTAGCAGAGACCACAAAAGCTAATGATTGTGCTGTCTGAATGAAAGTCAAACAATGACTTAGTTTGGTGTGCCATCGACGATGTGTTCTTGCATATTAAGTACTTTTTATTTTGACTTTTTTTAATAGATGAAAAAATCCCTCTTCCTTTTTGCCTCACTTGGTTTGGGGAAACAAAATTTTCTTTCATTTATTGACACCTTTCATTTTTTTTCTGAAGAATTTCATGGAACTGGAATGTCATTTGAAAGAATACGAGGACTCTGTGGATAAGGTTTTCTCTCATTGTGTACCACTATTTCAAACAATTCTTTTTTTTTTTTTTGAGACAGGGCCTCACTCTGTAGCCCAGGCTGGAGTGCAGTGGTGCAATCTTGGCCCACTGCAACCTCCACATCCCGGGTTCAAGGGATTCTCATGCCTCAGCCTTCCAAGCAGCTAGGCGTACAGGTGTCTGCCACAACACCCGGCTGATTTTTGTTTTTTAAGTAAAGACAGTGTTTCACCACGTTGGTCAGGCTGGTCTCAATCTCCTGACATCAAGTGATCTGCCCACCTCGACCTCCCAAAGTGTTGGGATTACAGGCGTGAGCCATCAAGCCCGGCCAAACAATTCTTTCTTAGTTTCCTTTCTTGTTTGCCCTTCTGAATCTGCTCACTATTTTTTAGTGTTCTTATTTGTAGAGATTTTATTTCAGAATATATCCATACTTTTGACTTCCCCACTCACAAGCCATAAGATTTAACTTTTTGAAATATAGTCTCTTGGTTCTTAATTACCTTTGCTGTGGATGCTGTTCAGCATTATGCATCAAGAGCCCACCCAGGCATGTTTCAGGAACCACCCGTAAACTCTACAGTCTCAGCTTCTATGAAAGGCCTGGATTCGCTCTTTCTCTGAAAGAATATAAGTCAAATTTATGTTTATTATGAGTGATATTTCCCTATTTTATTCCTTATGTGAAATTAGAATTGTATAATGTCAGAGAAATTATTTAATATCTGCAAACATATGTTTCCATCAGTTTTTTGTGTGTATGCATGTCTAAAATGGAATAAGAGAGAAAATATTGCCAAATGTCCATATTGTTCTTCCATTTTTCCATCTGTTTCTGAATACTTCTCACTAACCAACTCATGGGAATTTCCTCAGATTCTATTCTTCTTTATCAGCAATTTTGTATATTAATAAACACAAAGAGTAGAAAAAAACATTCAGGCCATATGCTAGAAATTCATGTTCACTGAATCTGCAATTTTGTGGTATAGCAATTGTAATCAAAAGTTCTGTAAGGGTCAGTAGATATCAGTGCAAAATAAAATCCATGTAGCTTAGGTATTCACCAAAGGAATACCATTTATTAATAGTTAGAAAATCATCACTGAATCAACAGTTCATTTCCTAAACAGGACTAGGGTATTGTACAACACAGAACTCACATATATTTATTATTTTGTAATTCAGTCACATTCCCTCCTTTGACCTTCTTTCTCAAATTTATTTTAACTCACATGAGAACATGTCAAGTCAGAGATGGATAGCATCCTATTCAAATATTTTTAAAAATATATTGAGGGAATCCTGTGGGCCCAGAAATAATTTCCCCGTTATTACCTAAAAGTGATAACGTTTGATGGAATGCATATGAAATTATTGTAGAAATGCTTATGTTCTGCTGAATTCCCAAATGCAGCAGGAAGTTAAACTGAACATCGAGAATCATTTATACATTAATTCTGCATTGGTTGGAACATGGGGATTGTCATCCTGGATCAGACTTGTGGTAAATGAAGGGATGAATCCTCTTTATGTAATTGAGTTGTTCATTCAGCATCTATTTCTTGGCACTTGCAAAAGTCCAAGAACTGTTTTGGGCAATAAAAAAATAGCAATGAATGAAATTGAGATTACCCGAATTATACAACATAAATCCAGTACTGATATTGAAAGTTAAATGTATATGAGGTTATTTTCATATATATTTTCATAGTGACTTATGACTATCAGTCTTAGACACACACACATACACACACATATAAATATATGTGTATACATATTACAACTATATATCGTTAAATAATTACATAGTAATCTCATAAAATAGTTGTTATTATTATGATACTTGTTAGCTTAGAGTAGTAAACGCCATAAATACTAATTTTGTGGTTAAACGCTTGCATTGGGTTCTTTTAAACATAAATCATTTAAGCTATACAGATTGTTCTAATATAATATGTAATTATTTGATGACTATATAACAATACAAACAGCATTCCTACCAAGCATGATGTCATGACTATGTGTAACATTTCTTGAAATATATTAAAGCATCTAATGTATGAATTGGCTAATATTTCTTTACAAATTTTGCTTTTCAAATTGAACATGTCATCAATATTTTAAGATAAACAACACATTAAGCTAATATTGTAAAAGAAGACTCTTCTATATTCTATGACTTGCCTGAGTTGCAGACTATGATTGTGAAAACTTTATTTTACATATATATATACTGTCACGAAATGGTACATCTATTTTAGATGCATGACTGCTGTCTTCACAGTTTTCTGATAATTTTATATGTTCTATTTCTCAATGCATCATGAGCTCTCACTTCTGCATGCCTTTGCCCATGGTACTTCTTCTGCCTACAATGCTCTTTTTTCTTTTTTAAAATTTTCCTCATCTTTCAAGAATTGTATCAGTGATTCTCTGTTCCATAAAATAGGTACTGATTTTTGCTTTCTATATCCCAGTCTCTGCGCAAAGCACATTAACTTCCAGCATTTTACTTTATAATGAATTTTGTCATCGAGTTATACAAATGAGACATAAAAGAATCTGTAACTTCTCTAAAGGTTAACAGATGGTTAAGCTGGGAATTGACACCATGCTATCTGGCTACGAAGTGACTATGCATATTCTTCTATATACATATTTAATATATTATTTTAATTTCTGAATATGTTTTATGTGATTATCACCACTACTAAGCTATAAGATTCTGGAGAATCAAAACTACTCTATTTTATTCTCATAATTTCTTGTTATCAGCTGAACATTCCATAAATATTAATTGATAAAAGAATGAATGGAAACATTAATGGCTAAAATTGTATTGCATTCCATGGCAGTGCATATTATTTTAAAAAGCTTTTTTATTGAAAACCTGTTACTTATGCGAAATTAAAATTGAGCTCTTCCTAATGGTCCTCTTTCCTCCTAGTTAAAGCCCTTGGTGGTCTTTAGTATACATTTAATTCATTTCCCTTTCCATGTTTAAAAGCAACTCTTATTACAGAGCAAATCTCCCCATTTCCTTTTGCTGCTATTCGTGTGCAATACCTTTATTGTATGGTTTTTGCCATTCTCCTTTAATAAAATTTGATCCAATTCAACCTAATCCAAAAACTATTTAATGATCATTAGCTATTTTTTCACCCAATTGTGAATAGAAGATTCCTATGAAACAGCAGATTGACTTGGGAAAAGCAGTGATATCTCATTTATTCTAGAGGCTCTGTCTTCATTATGGCATCCTAATATTAGATTTCTTTTTTTCTCTACTTCGTTTTTTCTTTTTCTCCACTTAATTTTCCTCCTCCTCACCCTATTTATCTTCCTCCTCCTCCTCTGTTTCTTTCCCTTCTTCTTTCTTTTCCCCTCTTTTTTTTTTTTTTTTTTTTTTTTTTGAGACAGTCTCTCTCTGTCGGCTGGCTGGGGTGCAGTGGCACGATCTCGGCTCACTGCAACCTCTGCCTTCCAGGTTCAAGCAATTCTCCTGCCTCAGCCCCCTGAGTAGCTGGGAGTACAGACGTGAGCCACCATGCCCAGCTAATTTTTATATTTTAGTAGAGACGGGGTTTCACTATGTTGGCCAGGATGGTCTCGATCTTTTGACCTCATTATCTGCCCGCCTCGGCCTCCCAAAGTCTCTTTCTTCTTTTTTAAGCCTGTTCTTATTGTTGATTCCTTTGAAGCTTATGCTCATATAGGTGAGTATGTACCTTGTCTTTCATTGACAGTCTTGGCTTATACTTGTGGTACAAATCCTGACTTTGTTGTGGAATTTTTATATTTTTTTTGTGACTGATAGTCGTAAGTCACGATGAAATATTAATATAAACTGTGGCAATAAAATTAGCCTAGATGGATATGTAAAACTTTCATTTTGTAGTCCAACTTGTGTCATTGTCTCTCGAGTAAAGTAGGAATTACCTATGCAGTAAACTGTGTACTCCCTTATCAAGAGGAGGTGTGCTCCCTTTCCGATATGAAATACTGACTATGCCTAAAACATTCCTCGACTTACAATGTTGTTTTGTCCTTATAAACCCTTCATAAATTTAAAATATGGTAAATCCAAAATGCCTTTAATATCTCTAACCTGCTGAAGCTCATGGCTTAGCCTGTCTACCTTAAATGTGCTCAGAACATTGACATTAGCCTACAAGTTGGGTAAAATCATCTAAAACAAAGATTATTTTGTAATAAAATGTTAAATAGCTCAGGCAATTTATTGAATATTGAAAATAAATGACAGAGTATTTGTATCAATACTCAAAGTACAGTTTCTACTAAATGCACATTGGTTTTTCACCATTATAAAGATGAAAAATTCTATGTAAAACCATTAAAAACTGTCCATATTTCTAAATCTCTATCCTTATAGAATCCTCTTTTCTCTAGTAATTTTCCCTGAAAATTTCAGCTACTTCAGCCTCCCAGAATCATAATCTCCTTCTTCTCAGTTCAGCAAGATTGTTTTTCTTTTTCTCTCCATGCACAACAGTCCTGAAAGTTTATTTACACAAGTCATGGTAATCCTAATGCTCACCTCATTCATATAAGTTTTATGTATTTTTTCCAGGTATCTCGTTGTTAATAGTGATAGTCATCATTTGGTATGATTAACTTATTATATATGCAAGTATGTAGTTCATATTATTTTTTAAAAATTAAAATAAAATTTTTGAAAATTGAGAAATCTTTTTTGATAGTATACTAAATGAAATGCACTTACACAAGATTTGCTTGTGATATCAAAAAGACACCACACAATACACCTTTTTATGTTCCAGTTTTTTACCTCAAAGGGGTTATAATTTTTATAAATTCATAAAATGCATTCATCTGAAATACAACATAAATATCTTTTAATTTTATGTCCCAGTTTTTGACCTCAAAGGTTTACAATTTATATAAATACCGAATATACATTCACCTAAAAATATAACATAAATACACTTTAATATGAAAACTCCTAACTTAATAACAGTGTGGATCACTCTATTCTCATGATTAATAGAAAAATTCAGGCAGGAGATAACATGGTTCATGATTCCAAGTATAGATACAATTTCTAAACTATAGAAAAGCAAGGGAGGGGATTAAATGACAATTTAAATGATAAATATTTTATATTAAATATGAAGAATGCAAGCATGAAGGACAGATGGAAAAGTTTGAATCAGTGAAAAGCTTCAGCAGAAAAAAAGATGGTAGGCCACCAAGTTGGATATTCTCTGTCACTGCATATGTTTTGAGGCATGAATTTAGCATACAGTTGTCCCTTCTCATTCCTGGAGGTTATGCTCCAAGACACCCCCAGTAGATACCTAAAACTCCAGATAGTACTAAACCCTATGTATACTAAGGTTTTTTCAATACATACATATCTATGATAAAGTTTAATTTACAAATTAGGCACAGTAAGAGGTTAACAACCGTAACTGATAATAAAATAGAACAATTATAACAATATCCAGCATCAGCACTCTTGTGCTTTGGAGCCATATTAAGTAAAATAAGGGTTGCTTGAACACTGGCACCGTGACACCGAAACAGTTGATCTGATAACCAAGATAGGTGCTGTATGACCACCCTGCAGGCAGTGTAGACAGCATGGAGATGCTGGAGAAAGGGAGGATTCATGTCTCGGGCAGGATAGAGCAGGAAGGCACGTGATTTTATCAGCCTTCTCAGAATAGAGCACAATTTATAACTTGATTGTGGGTAACTGAAACCACCAAAAGCAAAACTGTGAAGAAAGGGTTACTGCTGCTTCCTTTTTCATTTTAGTCATTTTCTTTTCTTTTTTGTTTTTTGTTTTACTTGTTTATTGTTTTGCTTGTTTTTCTGATTTTTGAGAAGGAAGATGAAATTGTACTTGAGTGGTTTGGGCGTGATCCTCTGAGGTAGAATGAAATAAGTGCGATAGGAATAAAAGTCATGAATCCAGGTCACTGTGAAGGATGGATCAGGAGAAATATCTTTTAAAGTTTATATTCTTGTTTACTAAAATATAATCACGGGTTTTATTTATTTATTTATAATAGTTTTTGTTTGTTTGTTTGTTTTTTGAGACAGAGTTTCACTTTTTGCCCAGGCTGGAGTGCAATGGTGCCATCTTGGCTCACTGAAACCTCCACCTCCCAGGTTCAAGTGCGTCCTCTGCTTAGCCTCCTGAGTAGCTGGAATTAGAGACACGTGCCACTACGCTCGACTCATTTTGGGTTTTCAGTAGAGACAGGGTTTGGCCAGGCTGGTCTCAAACTCCTGATCTTGGACTCCCCAAGTGCTGGGATTACAGGTGTGAGCCACCACACCAGGTGGATTTTATTTTTACTTAATAAATTTGCTTGCTTGTTTACTTATTTGTAACTTGCTTTGCTTCGAAGAGTGTTTAACATAGAGAACACCTAACACTTTGGGTATTTTAGGCGTGGGGGTAAAGTTAGTGAAAGAGAAGACGTACACAATAAGGATTGTGACAAGCAACTGTTGGGTTCAACAGGAATAAAAACTCAAAGTGGGAAGACAATGATGATTAAGATATGCTGCATTTGAAATGACAGAAAGAACATCCAAGTGATAATCATTCCCTGGCATTTGGAGGTAATGGTCAGAAAATACTTCCGGGTGGAAATATATATTCTAATGCCATGTATTTTTAGAAGTAAATTTGAAACCATCAAAATGAATGTTTGCTACATTACATAGAGAAGGAAAAACTGGTTGAAGTGAATATAAACATTCATGCTATTAAAAAAAGGTCCCAAAGGTTTTAGTTTTATCAAAGGTAAGAATTACAATGCTGTTTTATTGCACATATTTTATTTTTTACTGTTCATTTCATCCCCAGAAGGTTAAAAGGTATTCACATTTTCCAATAATCGCGTCTTTCATAAAATACAGCTTTTTATCAAAGCAGCAGAAATTTCTTACATTTCAAATAAAATATTTTCTATCTTTCCGAAGTGCATGCTTTTAAAGGAATATAATTCGAAGAAACTAAAAAAGGATGATTTCATCTGTCACAGTGTATGTGTATGTGCATGTAACTTATAAATTCACTTCTTTTAACCACAAATATTTAATCTGGCTACCTTACATCTGAACTTATTCTTCTAGGCTACTTAGGTAAATGTAGATCTGAATTGTAGATGATTTTGAGAATATAGTTTTATTTAGGGAAAAAAAAGTAACTAGAATTCAGTATGGGAAGTATTAGATGCCATGATGTTGAAATAGCTGATCAGAATGATTGGTTAAATATAGTTAAAATTGTTTTAAAATTGGGTTTTCTAGTCCCTAAATGTAAACCCTTCTAAGTATTTGATAATTCATCTTAAAGAGATATAAGTCCAATTTTCACGTGTTATTACCTACCTGGAGCTCCTATAAGGAGATGTTAGTATTTCAGTTGACCCCAACCCTAGTTGAAAAATTACTTTGTGAACTCAAACACATACAAACAACTTTACAGAAAGTAAGTTATCAATTGATGCCAACTGAAATGAATTAAATATAAACTCTAAGACTATGAAGATGGTGGCGGACATAAATAGTTACTTGTTGCTCTCTGATTTCTTTTTTTTTTATTGTACTTGAAGTTCTGAGGTACATGTGCAGATCTTGCAGAATTGTTGCATAACACACATGCAATGGTGGTTTGCTGTCTCCATACCCCCGTCATCTACACCAGGCATTTATCCCAGTGTTATCCCTCCCCAACCTCCCACCCCTGCTGTTCCTCCCCTACTCCCCCAACATACTCCAGTGTGTGATGTTCCCCTGTCTGTGCCCATGTATTCTTATTGCTCTTCAATGTACTGCCCTTTAAAGGAGCTTTCTAGATCTTCATTTAATTATGTCTTCTCTGTTATTCATTCAATAATGCCTTATAATGATGTCTACTTGGAGTACTGATTTCTCTTATGTGATGATTATTGCATTTTTCAAGTGCTGTTGACCTGAAGAGCTACTGAGCACGATTTTATTGGATCACAACATAGGCTCTGTTGAGCTTTCTCTTGCAAGCCACATCAGAGAAGCTAGAGTATGACCACAATGTGTCATACTCTGGAAGCTGCCTATTAAATGATCCCATCCTTTTCAACTAAGTGAAAAATAAGATGACCAGCTTTTCCTGACTCAAAATGAACCTCACATTTCCAAATTTGAGACACCAAATTAAAGAGTATCAAAGAATCTATTTTTATTCTTTCTCTCAGCAAATAGTCACTGAGAGACTTCCATCTGCCAAGAACAGTATAAGGCTCTTTAAGAGACTATAGTGATACAGTGATACAAATGATAATCCCTTTGCTCAAGAAGTTTATATTTAGTCTAGGGACAGATTTTTACCGTATATGGAGAAGATGTATGACTGATAAAAAAAAAAACTGCATTTTGTTTTGATTTCTTTAAACATTTTATATTGACTTAATATTCAAATGCTGTTAATTCCTCAAGTATGAGACATCAGAAGCAGATAGAAGGGAAAAGAGGGCTCACAAAATAAGGCATTTCCAAGCCTTCTGAAGAAAGAAGGATCATGTGAGAAGGAACACCTGAGAAATTCAATGTGTCAATGCAGTTAGAATAAGAAGCAAAAGAGATAAGAGTGCTGATGTGAACAGGGCTGTTTGATGTAGGCAAACCTGCAAGTTCTTAAAGATAGGTTGCAAATATATATTTATAACTGCATTTTTAACTTAAAGAAAAAACGATGAATAATTACTTCAGGGCTACAGGGAAAGTTGTCCGGTAATGAATTTTGGTCATTATTTAGAGAACGGTGTAGTCCTTAAAGGATTTTAATGAGGTGAGAAATTTGAGTTTTCAAAGGATAACCTGTAGTATAGAACATAAAGGGTTTGAGAGAGGCATGAGTGAATGGGAGAGAACCGGCTAGAAAACCACCTCAGTATTCTAAACGAGAGATTATGATGCCTTGACTTGGAATGCTGTATCCGTCTGTTCTCACACTGCTAATAACAATATAGCCAAGACTGGGTAGTCTGTAAAGGAAAGAGGTTTAATTGGCACAGTTCCATGGGGCTGAAGAGGCCTTACAATCATGGTGGAAGGTGAAGGAGGAGCAAAGGCGGCTGAAAGTCAAGCGAAAGAGGAAACCCCTTATAAAACAATCAGCTCTCGTGAGACTTATGTACTATGACAAGAACAGTATGGAGAAAACCACCCCATAATTTAATTATCTCCTACCGGGTCCCTCCCAAACACGTGGGAATTATGGGAGCTACAGTTCAAGATGGGATTTGGGTGAGGACACAGCCAAATATTATCATCTGGTAACATGAAAATAAATAAATAGAATGTTAAATAGAGTATTTAAAACCTCAAATGTTCTAAGATATTACATTGGTTTATTCTCAGAATATCTGGTAAAATCATTTTCAGGTTTCCACACTTGGTAAATATATATATGTTAAGTGAAACTAAGAAACAGGTAATTCTATACAAATATATAAGAATATCAGTGTGACTTGACTATTTTACTTATGCATTTTTAGCAGGTTACCCTTGAAATCCAGAGGCAACTACAGATTATTAAAACTGAAATCCAGATTCCACATATATGTGAACAAAGATGTATTCATCTTTCTGTGCCATGGGGAAAGAAAAGATGTTGATCAAATGATACAAAGTTTCAGTCAGATGGAAAGAGTAAGCTTTAGTGAACCATTGCACAGACTGGTGACTATAATAAACAATAAAGCATTATAGATTTCCAAATTGCTAAAGGAGTAGGTTTTAAATGTTTTTATCATAAAAAAGAAATGGGAGCTGATACATTTCATTAGGCTGATTTAATCATTCCACATCACTACTGTATATCAAAGCATCCCATTTTATCCCATAAATATACGTGATTTTTGTCAATAAAAATGAAATTCTAAGAATCTTCTAGTTTTTAAACTCAGTAATTTTTCTTAGCTTTGTGTTTTAATAAAAGATACCGGTAATAAAGCATTTCATATGGGATATATATTGACAAACTTTGAGAAGCTCTAGATGGTATTAATTTGTTAGTATCAGGTTTATTCTAGGTCTATTTTTGTCTTCTCGTTTCATTTATGTCTTGCCACAGCCAAGCATCCTAATATTGTCCTATCCCAGAGTCTCCCCTAACAATTGAATAGTACTGACTGATATAAAATCATTTTCACAATCCAGAAACGTAGAAATCGTGTTTCCGTGTCCCAACCATTTGTACTCTGTCAAGTTCTGTCTATTTTATACTTCACTAGTTTTCAGAACTATCTAATTGTGTAAATTCTGCCCTTCTTTACCTTAGTCCAAATAAAAATTATCTTTTCTATGGATTATGGTAATAATCTCCTAACACCCTCCTCCCCAAAATTAAGCCAATATTTATGTGGCCACAACGATCATTTCTTAACACTATCCTCATCTGTAGCCCCTCCTGTTACACACTCTTGCATATTTCTAACACTCAATGTCTTTTTATCATTTTTGCTATAAGAAGAAAGATGTAAACATGGTCCAAAGGAACTTGGAGGTGTGCTCCCCACTGACTTCTCAGTCCTCAACTTGTACCACACGCCTACTACTTGTCTGATGTCGACACAAGCCAGTTTTCAGTTTCTTGAATGTGCGTTGTTATCTCTTGCTACGTGCTAGTCCCTCTACCTAGTGTTCTCTTTTCCTCCATACCCAATAGGTTTTTCCTTTCTGCATTAACTTAAACGTTACTTTCTCTACCAAGAATTCCCCAATTAAAGTGAAAATCTTTGTTAGATGCTCACACAATACAGTGTACCTATTACATTGCTCACAGCACTTATCACATTTCTCTTCTTTTGCTCGTTTGATTACAATTTTATTGGCCTGAAGGTAGAAGGTCTTGACATACCAGCAGTAATTATTGTTTCTATTTATACTTGAATATCTAGTTCCTTGAAAATAGGTGCTAAGTAAATAAATAATGAATGAATAAATCATCCCCAGGTAAAAAGGGCATTAAATTTTCCATTGCAAAAAAGCTGTCTGACTTCCATTATCAGATAAAAGCCAACCTCTGAAAAAGATTAGGATTATTTTCTTCATAGTTCTGCTCCTGTGTATTCCTATATACAACCCCTCATACATTGAATTCCCACAAATGATTTTCAGTCCCTGAATCCTCAAGTTAAGTTTTGTTTCAAGGTAAAGCAAACTGGACTAGGACAAGCCTATTGAGACCTCAGATCCTGATGGATAAGAGCCAATTACAGATCTGCAATCACTCTACCTCCTACATTTCACCGGACTACAAAGTTCCTTTTAGATTCATGCTGCTTGTCTGTACTGGCTTGCAGACCTCAGGGCTAAGCATGAGGTTCCACTGCTCATGTGTATCTGTCAAGTCACTTCCTAACAGAAATGGCAGTTGAGTTGAGTGAAAAAAAACGGATGCCTTGAAGCAATGAAATGTAATGAGGACATTGCTAGAATTCTTTTGCTTTGTGTGTTTGGTTGTTTTTCAGATAGACATTTATTTATATATGTGCATTTAGATATGGCAAGTTTGCACAAAAATGTTTAAAGAACTGATTATTTCAGAGAGGGATGAAGAGAGATTTTTTTCTTAAGTTTGCTTTGACCTATCTGCTTTTTCTATAATAAACATGCATTATTTGCAAAATTTTTTAAAGTTAAAAAAAAAAGCAATGAAGCATACTCTTCATTCAACCAGATCTTTAATTAAGTTGGACACTACCTCTTGTTAGTCATGTGCACCTAAGAGAATCCATCACTCTTTACGTTTGCGAAACAGTCAAATTTCCAGCCAGTGTCAATCCACTAGTATGTTCCAGCACATGCAAATGCATTTTCAAAAAAACTACTATTAGAGAACATTTATTCTAAATCTGAGTAGAAGAAGGGCCACTAAGGTGAAAGCAGTATTTTCCCTTCATCCTCAGGCTTGCCTCCACACCTTTCTGCCATGCCTGTTCCGGGCAGAGCCATCATCAGGGGCCACCATTCCCTAAGGAGAGGACTAATCCCAGAGAAGTTCAACTCCGGACATGCTCAGGGCTGGGAACTACCTGGAAGGAAAAGCAGAGGTGACCAGAATGCCAGGTAAAAAGTTGAGCCTTGTCAGGGGTGACTCATGAGAGGCTAGAAGCAGAGACCAGTGCTATATAAAAGAGCTTACAGAACCAGAGGCATCAGATACAGACAGAAACTGGTGGCCTTCATTTAGTTGGAGGCTTTAACAGTGAGATCTAAGAACAAGGAAGAAGATGCTGAGGTGCTTATGCTGGGCATCCCTCTTTCAGCCTCTTCGGAGTGGCTCAGGAAGGTGTACCCTGTCTTTGTCACCAGTGCCTCAGGATCTTTGATGTCTCGGGGTCTCATCCCTGCAAAGGGTAGTTGAATGCAATTTCCCAAGGCCCAGTTTTGGTTTCCAGGGAGGTTTGCACAGCCTCAGCTTCCTAGGCTGCTTCTCCTGGCTCTGTGTGAGTTGATAGAGTATGGTTATGTGGAATAAAGACTGGGCTAGGTTGGCCAGTTTTCTTATGGGCTTGCCATGCTGTCTAACCCTGTCTTTGCCAAGCCTTAGGTCATTGCTTGTCACTCTTCCTTCCTGCTTGTGTGTATTTGGTTTGGGGCTTAAGTGGAGGAGGCTTTGCAAATCCTATTACTAAATCCAGTTCATCTGTTGTTCCGTACTTTTAGGGCTCCATGTAAAGGGCCTATGGTAAAGTGACATGAACAGATGAGGTATCTAGCAGCACATGATACTAGAAGGCAGTAGGTTCTATCTCCTTGGATGGAAACCCCAGAATGTCTTGAGGATTCAATGTCCATCCCCAGTGGAGAGTCTAGTAGAGCTCAGGGTACTGACAATAAGGCCCACTAGCAAGGAAGGGGCAAGGCTCCCGCCTTGGTGAGGCTGTGAATACAGGGCAGGGCACTAAGGCAGAAGCTAGCCCTATAGATTGCTCAGTAGAGGAAACTGTAATAAGAAAGGAAGTGTCCAGGAGGTAAGGTTCATCCAAGGGCTTGCGTATCCACCTTACGGAGGCAAGAGTCTCCTATATTCTTATACAACCAGGATTAAGACATTAAAATAATTAAGAGGGAGTTCAATCTCTGTGTCATGGGTGGGAATAAGACTTCCAATATATTCTCAACCCTACAGACGAGGCAGAGCTGAGCCATTTATTGAGCAGTTATTATGAACGAAACATTGTTCTAAGTGCTTCACACATATTAACTCATGTAATGTCACATATACCTATGGGATAGGAAATATTAATATCCTAATTTAACAGATGAGTAAAGGAAATAATGAGATGGCAAAGAAAATAATTTCCTGCCCAAAGTGACTATAGATGGATAAGATGAGTCCATCATGTTCCTTAGAGTCGATCTCTCTGTATTTTTCTATTCTCCTCAATTCTCCAGACTTTTGACTAATGCTGCTGAAATGGAACCACCTAGCAGTGGCAGACACAGTTGATGTATCAAACTCAACCTCTCTGCATTTACCATTCTCTTACCTTTTAAAAGCCTTCTACTGCAAATACCTGATCTCTTTGCTTGGAGCATGCTTGGTGAGAGGGTATCCATGACAGGGAGATAACATCCCTGGGAACAGTCTTCAGTGGCTACTGGAAAAGAGTAGCAGATAATTACCAAGCATCATTGCCCTCAGGTGTGACAACTTGGAGGCAAGTGCTGCACAATTTCCCAGAGATTTACTGTGAGTCCCAGTTGCCCATTTAGGAAATTTTCCATTGGATCCCTTTATTATCTTACATCACTCCCTACTCTTTTACATGAAATCACATCCTATAGAAACTACTTGCATTCAAACCCTTGTCCCAGGGTCTGGTTTAGGGATAACCAAGCCTCATCTATTTGCTCTTCATTAGGACTGCCTAAAATAATTTCTTTTTTCTTTCTTTTTTTTTTTTTTTTTTGAGACAGTGTCTTACTCTGTCACCCAGGCTGAAGTGCAATGGTGTGATCTTAGTTCACTTCAACCTCCATCTCCCAGGTTCAAGAAATTCTCCTGCCTCTTTCTCCTGAGTAGCTGGGATTACAGGCACCTGTCACCACACCTAGTTAATTTTTGTATTTTTAGTAGAGATGGGGGTTTCACCATGTTGGCCAGGCTGGTCTTGAACTTCTAACCTCATGATCCATCCTCCTTGGCCTCTCAAAGAGCAGAGAGCACAGGCATGAGCCACCACGCTCAGCCATAATTTCTTATGTTACATTTATTAGAGTTGGCCTCATTCTTTCCAGGGAAACTTTCTGAGAATTTGGAAGGATGGAAAAGTCACAGTTTCTAGAGATTTGTCATCTTGGTCCCTGAGTTTAAGAAACAATGGAACATTGTACATTGGAACAATGAAACATCAGAAAAAGCTACTGCTTTATTCTTCAAAAGACAGATACAGGAGCATTCCCTCTCCATTTGTCTCTTATCAGTTCACATCTGGTTGAAGTAGTCTGTGAAAGGTTTGTCTAGATGAGGCTATAAAGTGTTTGGCTCCTGTTCATTAATTTGAGACTATTATGTCATCTTTCTGTGCATAATTTTTCTGGGAGTTCAGAATGACAAAGCACATAAAAGCTGGAACCAGTCTTCCACTACCAATTTTAACTGGAGCTTTACTGAGATGTTCCTTTCATAGACAACTTTGAGTTACTGTCCTTTTAATTTCCCCAAGAGAACATGAGCATTTCTTTTTTTTTTGCAGGGCAGGTCTAGTGTTAACAAAGTGTCTTAGTTTTTATCTATCTGAGAATGTCTCAATTTATCTCTCAGTTTTAAAGAATAATTTGTTATACATATGGAATTCTTAACTATCCATTTGTTTGTTTGTTTAATATTTTGACTATATGGGCCCACTGACATCTGGTCTCCAAAGCTTCTGATAAGAAATCTTCTAATAATCTTATTGAGGATATCTTCTATGTGATAGGTGGCTGCTCTCTTACTGCTTTTAAGATTTCCTCTTTTTGTCTGTTGGAAGTTTGAGTATATATCTCAGTGTGTCTCTTGAGTTCATCTTACTTGGAGTTTAATGAGCTTTTTGGATATTTATATTCATGTTTCTCATCAAATTTTGATTTTTTTCAGCCATTAATTCTTCAAATATTTTCACTGCTATTTATTTTTCTGTTCTTGCAGAGCTCCTACATGTGTACATTGTTCTGAATGATGGTGTCTCAGAGGTCCTCTGGGATTTATTTACTTCAATTTTTAATCTTTTTCATTTTTGTCCCTCAGTATTAATAATTTTATTTGTCATATCTTGAATTTCACTGATTTTTTTCTCTCAGCTGAAATCTGCCTTTAAATTCATCTAGTAAGTTTTTCTTTCAGTTATTGCACATTTCATCACTAGAATTTTCCAGAATTTGTTATATTTTATTTATTTTTGTTACTTCTCCACATCTTCTTTTAGTTCTTTCAGTATCTTTAAGATAGTTGTGTTAAGCTCGTTGTCTGGTAGACACGCCATCATGTCTTTTTCAGAGACCATTTCTGGTTATTTATTTATTTTTATTTAAATAGGCATACTTTTATCTTTCTGTGTATGTCTTGTGATTTTCTGTTGAAAACTGGGCATTGAATCTAATAACGTGGTAATTCCAGAAATTAGAATCTTCCTCTTTCCTATCACTACTCCTTATGGTTATAGATATTCTTTATTGTCTTTTTCATTATTGTAGGGTATTTTATTGTAAATAATTATCCTGAGGTATAAACTTAAGGTTTTCCCAGTCTCTTCTGGGTCTGTATCTTTCCCTGGTCATGTACAACAATTTTCTCATTTTCCCCATATATGCAGTTACTTTTGAAAGTCCTAGTCTTTAATATCTGTCTACTCAAATAGAAAAAGAAAAAAATAAACCTGGAAGGGAAGGTCAGCAGCTCTCTAAATCTTTAAAAGTCCATTCAAACAGAGGGAGGCAGGGCTTGCAACAGTAGGAGAAGGTGCAAAAATAACGCCCACCTGTCTCTCTACACCTCTGTGATCATCAAGCAGCAACCAGGCATAAGAGCACAGATCCCTGATATTTGGAGGACAGGGTGATTTTTTCCTATTCTGGCTCCCTCAAACTATGTGCAAGCTGCTCCTGGGATGCATGCTCAGCCATCTGTTACATGGCTGGGGTGAAGGATAGGTAAAAATTTCAGTCAATTTTATCTAAGAGCTAAAATTGACTGAAATTAACTGCAATTTAACCTCTAAGATTTCTCCTGAAATTTAAAAGCCTTCAATGGACTCCAGCATTTCAAAATAGTTACATCAGGCAGATTCTGTCAGTGCAGTTATTGCCTCAATGGGGAGAGAGATTCCTGGTGCTTCCACACTACCATCTTTTCAGAATGATCTAGAATTTGTTTGTATTTTGCGCTTGTAAAAGTCTCACAGCTGTGTTTCGACTGTACTACTAGATTTTAAAAGTGATCAGATTTTTCAGGTAAATATGGTACATATCCTACTTTATGCTGCAATTTCTGATATGTACAGTGATAACAGAAAAAAAATGGTACTGTATTGTGCTAACCTCCCATCCCAGGAAAGGGCACATTTATCAATTACCTTATGCTCATCACACAACGTAAGTGATATAAAAGAATAAAAAGATTCTGAACTTGAGTTCCTATGGCATTTGACTCAATTTGAGTTTGCCAGCAGTATACATTTATAAACAGTTAAGTGAGTGGAGAAGTAAGGGCAAAAAGAACTATAAAAATGACCAGTTATTTTAAGCCTGTTAGAAAGTACAGAGCTATAACTTACAATAAACTTTCCAAAATCTCTTAGCTGTGCAACTGAGACGTTCTCTTTGATGTAGTAAGAGGAATGATCATCTTGCGCTGCATAGGGCCACTCGAGTCTCCTTGTTATATTCAAACAATTCTAAATAAAAAAGAAGAAGGTAAAATGTATGCTGGGCAGGTGATGAACAAATTTTGGCCCTGTCTTAGTCCAGTAGTGACATGAAACTCAATCAACTGCTAAATGATAGACAAGGAAAAATGTGTTTGAATAAGAGAAATGTGCTTTCTGAGGGAGAAGAAACCAGCTCTAAAGGAGAATGAAAATGAAAACAAAATTTTAGGAAACACCAAAATCCACCTAACCTTTCTTCCTCTTAGGTTTTGTCTGCATTTGTATTTTTGTTACTTCTTGATTTTTTTTTTCTTTTCTGACAGCGTACAATGAAAGATGTTATTCAAAGTTAGCATGTATCAGTTGGTCTTAGCTCTGGGAATTAAGTGAATTTCTCACATGGTTCAGTTGAAATTACCTACTTGGTGTAGTTGAAGCTCTAGGTGAAAAAAAACTAAAGAAATTAGGACTCTAACTTGGAGTTATTAGGAAAAATTAAAACACATACACAATAAATAAGACTATTTTCATGTCCTACACATTTAATTTCAAATATATTAAAATATTCACAATTGTCCAATGACATTGGCAAAGTCTATCTGTCTTCTAAGAATTCAAGGTAAAGGGAATCTAGTCAGTCCAACGTCCAAGTGTATCATGGCTTTGAGCATCACTGAGTAGATGTGAAAGAAAGAATTAAATGTGTTTTCTTATTAAAGCTGATTAGTAAAATAAGATTCATCCTAGTAATACTATAAATGTTTTCTTCTGATTCTTTTTCCTCAGAATGTGCTGTACATTTCAGAATATAAAATGGACAATACCTAATGTTATCATTTTAAAAACTGATTTAATACCTATAACAAATTAGATTTCATTTGTATGCTTATCCAAACCATGAAGACTTTTGAAGTTCTTTTTCTGGCAACCTTTCCTAATTTTACCCTTTGTCTTGACATATCACAGGTTAGGCAGGACCCCGTGTAAAGGATACCAACATTGTTTTTTATAACCATCTCATTTCTGAGTATTTCTCTGATGAGATTAAAAATCAAGTCACTAAAAGAAAGAAAAAATATCAAGTATACATTGATGTCATTTCTCAGTGGAAAATAGAAATTAATAAATTATATTGAAAACAATGTTTAATATACTTGTCTGACATTTTATATATTTTGTTGCATGAGGTTTCAGAGGAGATGTCTTTTTCTTTGTTTATCATTTGATTCTTATAGTAGATACATATTCAAATGTTGACTGTTGACTGAATATATTGATAATGACTATGAAACTCATAGCTCCTATTCTTGCTCTTAAATCTTCATGTAAAATGTAAATCTCCTGCCAATCTATCTGCCTACTTATTTCTTGGAGTTTCTGAGGGTGTCTCAGATATCTGATAACATTAATATGTTCCATACTTTACAGCACCTACCAGCACCTTCATATCCTACTTTATCTCTTTGCATGTGATATCACTTTGAGAATCTTTGTTGAAGTTGCCTCATTTTCACTTTCCTGTAACTATCAATGATGGCACCAACAAAAGGTATGATCACCTTGCAGGTGTCAGATACCTCAATGTGTTTTATTTTATTGTGCGAACTTACTCTAGTGGAAGAAAATGTTTCAAAAATTCTTGGTGAGGCTGCTTCTAATCCTGTAAAATGCATAGGACAATGTCTCAGTCCTGTGGTAGACCAAATGCAGTTTCAAGTTTGAACCACTTGTCTAAGTGTGCAGCATTGATACTGGAGAGAGCAAACCACCTGTGGCTGGCCGAAGTTCTTATTATAATTCCTGACTTTGTATTTAGCTATTTTTCCCGAAATTGTTTTCATGTTCTCCTTCATTCCACTTCTCTTTGAAATCCATATTCTCCCTTCTTCTTTCTATACTATTCTGAAGCCAAAACACTAAATTATCTCCTTTCCTTCAATATCCTCCAAGCAAAAAATAAGCCCACAAGTCTATAAGACATAAAGCAACACAGCCTGTTTCTCATTCAAAATTTATTTCTACATCTGAGATTTTTCAACTCAGAGTCACTTGTATTTTGGTGAGTTATTAAAGGTTGATCAGTTTCCAAGGCTATAGAGTTATGTCTTTCTGCAGATATGTTCTTTCATTTTTACTGATTCACTTTCTCTCATCCTCAGGATGCTCTTCTTTTAAGCTTAAGGAATATAAAGATGACTAATATGGTTAGTAACTGTGTCCCCACCCAAATTCATGTCAAATTGTAATCCTCAGTGTTGGAGGAGGGGCCTGGTGTGAGGCAATTGGATCATGGGGGCAGACTTCTCCCTTGCTGTTCTCCTGATAGTGAGTTATCAGGAGAACTGGTTGTTTAAAAGTGTGTAGCACTTGTCCCTTATGTCTCTGTCTCCTGCCCTGTTATGTGAAGATGTGTCTGCTTCCCCTTTGCCCCCCGCCATGATTGTGAGTTTCCTGAGGCCTCCCCAGCCATGCTTCCTGGACAGCCTATGGAACTGTGAATCAATTAAACCTCTTTATTTTTTTTTTAAATAAATTGCCCAGTCTCAGGTAGTTCCTTATAGCATTGTGAGAACAGACTATTACAATGACTCAGGTATGGATTATATATTTTGTAATAATTAGACACTCAGAGACTATGATAACTCATGTATATGTAGCACAAAGATCTGCAAACCACAACTCAAAGGCCACCGTAGGGCTTAGCCATTTCTTTTTGTAAATAACATTTTATTGGAACACAGCTACACCCTTTTGTATACTTGGAGGAGAAACGAGGATGAAACATGTAAAGGCCCGAAACACAAAACTGAAGGAGACATTCACTTTCAGCAGCCTGCATTGAAATGATCCTGAAAATGAGGCGTTCCTCAGGCACTCAAGTCGCAATCTTGCCCACACCCTTTGGTTGCATATTCTCTGTGACTACTTTCACTTTATAACCTTAGAGCTTAGTCATTGTCACAGAGACTGTATGGCTTGCAAATCCTAAAATATTCACTCCATGACCATTTACGTCAATTTTTGGCCACCTGATTGAGAGTTTAAAAGAGTTATAAATTTGAGACCTCTGAACAAAAGATGGACTATCATTAGTGAAACCTTCATTTGGAGTTTCTCAGAAAGTAGGGTGATATCCAATGGAAGAAAACTGGCATGAGGATGAAAACACAAGCTTAGTAGAGTAACTCTGAGTGGAGTATAATGGTTGGAACTCTAATCTGCCCCCTACACAGCCCGCTCTTTCTTTCCCAGGAGCAGTGAAGACTGCAGGCTCAGCAGTCAGTCCACCTGGCTTCCAGTCTTGGCATTGCTACTTTAAAAGAATGTTACCTGAAGTAAGCTGTTTTCCCTTCCTGAGATTCATTTTCTCCATTTATAAAAAAAAGGTCAGGAAGTGAAAACAATGGTGCCTGCCTCAAAGGATTTGGATTTGGAGTAAACAAGGTATTTCATGGAAATAATTTAAAACAGTGTTTGGCACATGGTAAGATAGTAAGTTCTGTATAAGTATTAGCAATTAGTGTTATTATGTGAGGCTGTGAGAGTTAGGTAGCTATCAGAGAAAAACTGAAGCAAGAAGTTTTATTAAATTTTGTAACACATCAGGGAAATATGTTATTATATTATGACCACCTTTCCTATAATTTGTGATAAAAGGAAGTAAGTCTCAAAAACCACATGTTCTCACTCATAAGTGGATGTTGAACAATGAGAACATATACGCTGAGGGAGAGGAACATCGTACACTGGGGCCTGTCAGGGGTTGGGGACCAGGGAAGGGATGGCAGGGGGTGGGGAGATTGGGGAGGGATAGCATGAGGAGAAGTATCTAACGTAGATGACAGGGCGGATAGATACAGCAAACCACCATGGTATGTGTATACCTATGTAACAAACCTATACATTCTGCACCTGTACTCCAGAACTTAAAGTATAGTTTAAAATATATATATAACAAAAATAAAATAAATAAAGATGCTAAAGTTCCATATGAAGTTTAAGGTTTTTTTTTTTTTCCAATTCTGTGAAGAAAGTCATTGGTAGCTTGATGGGGATAGCATTGAATCTATAAATCATTTTGGGCAATGTGTCCATTTTCATGATATTGATTCTTCCTAACCATGAGCAAGGGATGGATGTTTTCCCATCTGTTTGTGTCCTCTCTTATTTCCTTGATCAGTGGTTTGTAGTTCTCCTTGAAGAGGTCCTTCACATCCCTTTTTAGTTGTATTCCTAGGTATTTTATTCTCTTTGTAGCAATTGGGAATGGGAGTTCACTCATGATTTGACTCTCTGTTTGTCTATTATTGGTGTATAGTAATGCTGGTGATTTTTGTACATTGACATTGTATTCTGAGACTTTCCTGAAGATGCTTACCAGCTTAAGGAGATTTGGGGCTGAGACGATGGGGTTTTCTAAATATATAATCATGTCATCTGCAAACAGGGATAATTTGATGTCCTCTCTTCTTATTCGAATACCCTTTATTTCCTTCTCTTGTCTGATGACCCTAGCCAGAACTTCCTATGTTGAATAGGAGTGGTGAGAGAGGGCATCCTTGTCTTGTACCAGTATTCATAGGGAATGCCTCCAGCTTCGGCCCATTCAGTATGATATTGGCTGTGGGCTTGTCATAAATAGCTCTTATTATTTTTAGATATGATCAATTGATACCAACTTTATTGAGAGTTTTTGGCATAAAGGGCTGTTGAATTTTTTTGAAGGCTTTCTCTGCATCTATTGAGATAATCATGTGGTTTTGTCTTTGGTTCAGTTTATGTGGTAGATTATATTTATAGATTTGTGGATGTTGAACCTGCCTTGCCTCCCTGGTATGAAGCCGACATAATCGTGATGGATAAGTTTTTTGATGAGCTGTTGGATTTGGTTTGCCAGTATTTTATTGAAGATTTTTGTATCAATGTTCCTGAAGGATATTGGCCTGAAATCTTCTTTTTTAGTTGCATCTCTGACAGGTTTTAGTATCAGGATGATGCATAGTCAAGACAATCCTAAGGATAAAAAAAACAAAGCTGGAGGCGTCACAATACCTGACTTCAAATTCTATTACAAGGCTACTATAATCTAAACAGCATGGTATTGGTACCAAAAACAGAGATATAGGCCAATGGAACAAAACAGAGGCCTCAGAAGGAATGCCACACAACTACAACCATCTGATCTTTGATAAACCTGGCAAAAATAAGAAACGGGGAAAGGATTCCATATTTAATAAATGCTGTTGGGAAAACTGGCTAGCTATATGCAGAAAGCTGAAACTGGATCCCTTCCTTACATCTTATGCAAAAATTAACTCTAGATGGATTAAAGATTTAAACATGAGGCCTAACACAATAAAAACTCTAGAATAAAACCTATGCAATACCATATAGGACATAGGTATGGGCAAGGACTTCATGACTAAAACACCAAAAGCAATGGCAATGAAAGCCAAAATAGACAAGTGGGATCTAATTAAACTTAAGATCTTCTACACAGCTAAAGAAACTATCAATAGAGTGAACCATCAACCAACAGAATGGGAAAAAATTTTTGCAATCTACGCATCTGACAAAGGGCTAATCTCCAGAATCTATGGAGCACTTAAACAACTTTACTAGAAAAAAACAAACAACTCCATCAAAAAGTAGGCAAAGGATATGAACAGACACTCCTCAAAAGAAGACATTTATGCAGCCAACAAACATGAAAAAAAGCTCATCATCACTGGTCATTAGAGAAATGCAAATCAAATCTTCATTGAGATACCACCTCAAGCCAGTTAGAATGGCCATCATTAAAAAATCAGGAGACAGATGCTGGAGAGGATGTGGAGAAATAGGAAAATGTTTACACTGTTGCTGGGAGTGTAAATAAGTTCAACCATTGTGAAAGACAGTGAGTGTGGTGATTCCTCAAGAATCTAGAAATAGAAATACCATTTGATCCAGCAATCCCATTACTGGGTATTTTCCCAAAGGATTATAAATCATTCTATCATAAAGACGTATGCACAGGTATGTTTATTGTGGCACTATTCACAATAGCAAAGACTTGGAACCAACCCAATTGGCTATCAATGATAGACTGGATAAAGGAAATGTGGCACATATATACCATGGAATACTATGTAGCCATAAAAAAAGATGAGTTCATATCCTTTGCAGGAACAAGGAGGAAACTGGAAACCATCATTCTCAGCATACTAACACAAGAACAGAAAACCAAACACCAGATGTTCTCACTTGTAAGTGGGTGCTGAACAATGAGAACACAGGGAGGGGAACATCACAAAATGGGGTCTGGCAGTGGAGGATAAGGGGAGGAATAGCAGGGAGTGGGGGAATTGGGGAGAGATGGCATTAGGAGAAATATCTAATGTAGATGATGGGATGATGGATGCAGCAAACCACTACCATGGCACGTATATACCTATGTAACAAACCTGCGCAATTTGCACATGTATCCCAGAGCTTAAAGTATAATAAATAAATAAATAAATAAATAAATAAATAAATAAATAAAAAGATACTGAGGATACAAAAGGAAAAGAAAAAAAAAAGTCACCATGCCATGTTTACCATAAAAAACTGTGCCTCTTTGGTGCCACTCAGGAATGAGGACTCCAAAAGTACTTCGGGGGTTTTCAGGGAGAAAGTTGAGACCCAACAGCATTCAGATTGGGATAGCATGCCAATTAAATCTGAGTTACTTTATTTCATATGGTCTCTTTCCTAACAAAGGTTGTGAGGATTTGTGGAATTCTGATTGCAAACATTTTTACATAATTTCTAGAGTATTATAGTGAAAGGAATTGAGAGATTCATGAATATAATGCTGTAAGAATTTAGATAAAGGAAAGATTACTTTCATCTGAGCATTAGTACATTAGGAAAGACAGAAGGACCAGATTATATAATCAGGGTTTAGAAGGATACATAATTCACACATCATACTGATCTGAACATTTAAAGGCAACAAGAGAAAGCTTGACACTCTCATGAGGAACACAATTTAGGACACCAGACGGTCCCACAGGAATAAAATATTTTACACGGAGTAACTAATTTTTATCATTTTATTCCTGTAGCCCACATGATAAGACAAATGAATCAATAAATGTCCTCATGTTATGTCCTGCATATTTGTTTGCCCTGATTGACATTAAAATATCATCTGCTCAATGGATTCTGTCTTTATCCTCACTGCTTTATACTGGTCCTGTTAATCTCTTAAACCTATTTCATTATTCATATCACTAAAGGGTCAAGCATATGTGCTACTCTTAGAATCTAATTACATTTTAATTCTTTTGTTGGGATTTTTCCACTCCTCTTTTGTCACAATGAACTGATGTTTGAGGCAGTTTAGAAAGATATTTGTAGTTTATAATGTAAAAGCAGCTCACAAAGCAGCCCATGAATATAAGTGTTTCTTTGAGTGGACACAATATGTGTTATATGAATAAAAATAGCGAAATTATTTTATTTTAAACATTAATTTCTCAGTTTTATGCTGAAAAACATTTGATTGTATAATTCTATGCGCTCCCTATTTGAAGAAAGTTGTTCAAGTCAACTGAAAATATCTCCAATATGGAATTACCAAGATCTTCCAATGATCACAAGAAGCATTTTGGCCAAAAATAATGGTAATATCTTATTTGAGAGCTTACAATGTTCTACACATTGTTCAAAATGATCTGTGCCTATTGATTGAGGTAGTCAACAAAACAACTCTTGTGATTGGTGCTATGTTCTGTCATTCCTAAACTTGCGGTGGATGAAACATAACTCAAGAAACTTTTAGCATACCAGGAAGCCAGTAAATTGCAGAGTTGCCATTAGTTAAACTGCATTATAGCCCAGGATCCATGAGTTTATTCACTGCTAGTCACACAATAAAATATATTTGAAATGCTATCAAATATTGCTTTGACCTGCCTTTGGGGAGCTAGACAATGATTTCCTCGAACAATATTTTCTCTACATACTTATTGTGGAACAATTAGTTAAAAAATAAATCTAAAAGAATCTGTGAGGGCCACATATGTCAGAGGCTAAAGGAATTGCTGTCCTCTGTTCTGTTCCTGTCCACCTCAGCAATTTTGGTCTCTGGGGCATGCTGTTTGTCTTAATCATAAATTGAAAATGAAAGGCAGAATAATTAAAGAGCAAACTGTAATTATGACCAAGATCTAAAGGGAGCAAAACTAACATTGAGTATTGGCCTTCAATTTCCTATTAGTGCATTTAGGATCAGCTATAAACAGCCTTGTTAAACCCAATTTTTAATAAATAGTTTATCAGAAGAATTTTTCTTATTAGCACAGGCTGAGTGGTATGGCTTTTAGAACCATGTTGCTAGTTATGCATGAGCATTTTTCAACATTGATTTTGTATTCTAAGATTTTATTATTATGATTGTTATTATTTTTATTTTTTTTTATCACAGTGCCATTTAAAAGTCTTTTTTAAAGATACTGCTTGGCATGTAAAAGCTTTGATGCACTTCTTAGAAATGTCCTCTGCTCCAATGATAAGTAGATATAATTTAAAAACATATTAAAACATGGGAAAGAGGAATTCCCAAATATGATCATATAGTTTGGTTAGAAGTGTAATAAAATACAGAGATGCTCAACAGAAATATAATTCACAGCCAGATGGTGATGATTTGTTAGAATATCTATTGTTTTGTATTAATCATAACACTGGCAACTTTTGTACATTGAATGAATATTTGAGAGTAACATAGTGCCAAATCTGTATAGTATCTGTTTTCCTTTCCTTCTTTCTTTCTTTTTTTTTTTACCCCGGCAATAAAATTATTTTCACTGAATTTTTTCCCCCACTTATTTTAGTTGTTATAAAATTGGAAGCAGCTATTTTTCAACATCTGTTGAAACAGATTGAGAGGCATTTTGGCAAATGTGTTATCACATGTTACTATGAAATAGTATTTCAAATCATTTTGAATGAACATTAAATTTGGAATTTCCAGACTGATGTATGCTACATCTGTAGACTCTATAGATCTAGTCTAGAATTTGTATTCTAGACTAGATTGCCAGTGAAGGATTATGTTAAATATATTTCTGATACTGGCAATATTTTCTATTTTATTTTTATTTATATAATTAATAGATAACACTATACATCAGTTGTTGTTTCAAGTTTTTGAAAATATTTCTTGATAATTGTGTTTCCAGTGGAGTAAAATAAAATAAGCTTTTCATGTATGGTGTACTTATATTGGATTTTATTACATAGAGGTATTCATTAGCTACTTGAAACTGACATAGGAAGTTAAAGTGACATTTTCATATCTTCAACAGAAATAAATGAAGAGATTGCAGTGACCACTGAGACAAATTTTAGACTTCATTCCAACTTTCTTCATTTTTAAAGACTTAATAAATTTTAATTTAATGAGTGTATAAGCTACCACGTACTAACACTATGTTTAAATCACAAAGCCAAAGATACTGCTTAAAAAAAAAAAAGCCCAGTTAAACAATGTATTCTTTTTGACTAAATGTTTATAGTAATTCAATTTGTTTATTGTAGTATAGAAATTTGAACATTCTATAATCAATTCCATTACTTTAAAAAACCCAATAATATGAAATATAAAATCTCTAACTTGACAAAGTGATCTTAAATGGCCTTTTTGGAAAGCAGGGAGTACTGTTAGTCCCAGATTTTGTTAATTTACAATTCTCAGCTTTATATGTGCATGCTAGATTTTTCCCTATGCTAAAATGCTCAACCTACCAAATACCCTCTACTTTCATTTAAATTGCATAATTTTATTACTATCTAAGCAAATGGAATTTAGCATAAATGTTGGGTGTTTTTAATTGATTATTTCACTGCAGAAAATAGGGCCTCATCTAAACTTCAGCTAACTCAGGACACGTTTGTTATTAAAAACAACTGTAATTGGAAATTCAAGTACAAAGCAAATGGAATAATCAGAAAACAATTTTGATCTTTCTTTCTAGCTTTTCCTTAGGTGTCTAAATACTGTGTTTCATAGCATATTATTAAGTTTTTAAAAATATTTGAATTAAATAGTTGTAGCTTTCCCAGGAAATACCCATTTAGAGCCATAACTTAAGGCCTATGATATATAATAATAGACAAATTACTGTATTTTACTTATTAGCTTTGTACTGATTATCTTTTAAAAAGAATAAATTATTACTAAATATAATTGGTTATAAAGAATAGTGTGGGAGTTTTTAACAGAAAAAAATTTTCATGGCCTTATTTTAATCTTCTTAATTTTTTCTTTAAAATTTAAATTACAGTTTGTATTTTCTATTCCTTGTTTTAGGCCAGAAGTGACTAATTTCCAAACCCATAAATTAGTGTCACTCAGAACTTTCTGATTAGGAAATTGGACGAAATACATGTTTTCATTTTTTTCAATGGGCCACAAAAATTGTAATGTGGGTGAATTTCAAAATTCTAACTTTGTCTGTAGCTACTCTTTGTTTTTTTTTTTGTTTGTTTGTTTGTTTGTTTTTTTAAAGACGGGCTTTTACCATGTTGGTCAGGCTGGTCTTGAACTCCCTACCTCAGGTTATCCACCCGCCTTGGCCTCCAAAGTGCTTAGATTACAGGAGTGAGCCACCACGCCTGGCCATCTGTAGCTACTCTTTAGCGTGGTATAGTTGTGTTTTTTTTTATTGCTGTTGTTCAAATATTTGATCACTCTTTAATACACATTTAAATAAGGATGAAAAAGAAAGATATCGTGATAATTTAAATAAGAATTAACCTTAACAAACTAGAAGAAACTTCAGGTCCTGTTAGTAAAACTAATATAACTCATTCAAAAATACCTATTATGTATTGGGCCTTGCTGAGAGCCAAAAATATTGTGGTGAAGAATAGGGCTCTGCTATTGACAAGGGCTCTGCTGTTTTGCATAATTAGTTATTGAAGTACAAGTGTGATGAGTATGATCAAGGGGCAGAACTGGGGTTCTAAGAGAGCTGTAATAGGCAACTTAGCCCAGTTGGGAACTAGGAAAGGCTGAGGACAAAAGGGCACACACGACTTTGAAGGGTTAAGAAACACACCATGGGCCAGGCGCAGTGGTTCACGCCTGTAATCCCAGCACTTTGGGAGGCTGAGGCAGGCGGATCATGAGGTCAAGAGATTGAGAGTATTCTGGCCATGGTGAAACTCTGTCTCTACTAAAAATAAAAAAAATTAGCTGGGCATGGCGGGACACACCTGTGGTCCCAGCTACTCAGGAGGCTGAGGTGGAAGAATCGCTTGAACCCAGGAGGCAGAGGTTTCAATGAGCCAACATTGTGCCACTGCACTCCAGCCTGGTGACAGAGGAAGACTCCGTCTCAAAAAAAAAAAAAAAAAAAGAAAAAGAAAAAGAAACACCATGTTTGTTGGCTTCATGAATGTCTTCTTTTGAAAGGTGACTGTTCATATACTTCACCCACTTTTTGATGAAGTTGTTTTTTTTCTTGTAAATTGGTTTGAGTTCTTTGTAGATTGTGGATATTAGCCCTGTGTCAGATGGGTAGGTTGCAAAAATTTTTTCCCAATCTGTTGGTGGCCGCTTCACTCTAATGATTGTTTCTTTTGCTGTGCAGAAGCACTTAAGTTTAATTACATCCCATTTGTCTATTTTGGCTTTTGCTGCCATTGCTTTTGGTGTTTTAGTGCAGACGAATCTGAGAGTTGATTGTGCCAGGCGCCAGTTTTTCTTGTTATGACCGTGTGTGTTTTTGTTGTGTATCCCCAACCCTTGATACAATAACACACCAAACACACAGTGCTCTTGAGCTCCATAGTATATATATTTTTTCTCATTAAAGGTTCAAAACCAAAAAAAAAAAAAAAAAAGCACGGTACTGGTACCAAAACAAATATATAGACCAATGGAACAAAACAGAGGCCTCAGAAGTAACAGCACACACCTACAACCATCTGATCTTTGACAAACCTGACAAAAACAAGCAATGGGGAAAGGATTTCCTGTTTAATAAATGGTGTTGGGAAAAACTGGCTAACCATGTGCAGCAAGCCCATTCCTTACACCTTACACAAAAATTAACTCCAGATGGATTAAAGATTTAAACATAAGAACTAACACCATAAAAACCCTAGAAGAAAACATAAGCAATACCATTCAGGACATAGGCATAGTGTGGTATAGTTGTTAATAAATGTTTTAGTATAAAAATATTTTTTCTAAAAATCATACTATTTTTATAGTCAATACCAACACGAGTTCAATGTTCATTGTTTAAATAAAGAAATAAACATAGCAGTATTTTAGCAAACAGCCTCAATCACACTTTTACCCACTTGGAATAAACAGAAGATTGTCTCATTAGTTAAGTGCTTTCCTGTTTGTTTTGGTAGAGACTTGTGTGCTTTGGAAAATTCAATATACTAAAGTTGAAGGTCTATTAACAATGGCTGTGGCAGCCCATTCGAAGCAGCCCCTGTGAAGATGCCGGCTGCAGCAGGGGAGGTGTGGCCAGGGTTGCCTGCTCCACAGGGCCTGCGGGAGGCCATGAGCAAGCGGGAGCGCCGCCCTCTACCGAGCTGCCTGGGCGAGAGCCCCGTGCTCCTGGGCACAGCAGCAGCCGCTCAGCAGTGGCTCTGGACCTGGGCATCCCTCCACTCCAAGGGGCCCGAGAAGCAACTGATGCCTCAAGCTAGGAAGTGCCTGCTCCGGCTCCCTGGTCTCTGCTGGTTCTTGGCGCCTGCCGTAGTGTGGAGCAAGGTTGTGGCCAAGACCGGGTACTGTCTGTCACCACCCGGCTGGTATGTACACAATCAGGGCAGTGCTGACACACTAAGCCCTTGCCACCTTGGTCCCCTCCAGACTTTGGGTGCTGTATTAGTTCATTTTCAGGCTGCTAGATAGAAACACCCAAAACTATTTTTTTTTTGCATTTTAGGTTTTGGGGTACATGTGACGAACATGCAAGATTGTTGCATAGGTACACACATGGCAGCGTGATTTGCTGCCTTCCTCCCCTTCACCCATATCTGGCATTTCTTCCCATGCTATCTCTCCCCAACTCCCTACCTCATGCTGTCCCTCCCCTATTTCCCCCCAACTGACCCCAGTGTGTGATGTTCCCCTCCCTATGTCCATGTGTTCTCATTGTTCAACACCTGCCTATGAGTGAGAACATGCGGTTTTTGATTTTCTGTTCTTGTGTCAGTTTGCTGAGAATGTGGTTTCCAGGTTCATCCATGTCCCTACAAAGGACACGAACTCATTCATTTTTGATGGCTGCATAATATTCCATGGTGTATATGTGCCACATTTTCCCTGTCCAGTCTATCATCAATGGGTATTTGGATTGATTACAGGTCTTTGCTATTGTAAACAGTGCTGCAATGAGCATTCGTGTGCATGTGTCCTTATAGTAGAATGATTTATAATCCTTTGGATATATACCCAGTAATGGGATTGCTGGGTCAAATGGAATTTCTATTTCTAGGTCCTTGAGGAATCGCCACACTGTCTTCCACAATGGTTGAATTGATTTACACTCCCACCAACAGTGTAAAAGTGTTCCTATTTCTCCACATCCTCTCCTGCATCTGTTGTCTCCAGATTTTTTAATGATCTAAACTGACTAATTTATAAAGAAAGAAAGCTTAATTGATTCACAGTTCTACATGGCTGCCGAGGCCTCAGGAAACTTGCAATCATAGCAGAAGACACCTCTTCACAGGGTTGCAGGAGAGAGAATGAGAGCTGAGCAAAGGGAGAAAAGCCCCTGATAAAACTATCACCCCCATGATTCAATTACTTCCCACAGATCCCTCCCATGACAAGTAGGGATTATGGAAACTACAGTGTAAAATGAGATTTGGGGAAGGACACAGCCAAACTACATCAGGTGCTCAAGAGTGTGACAGGGACACAGAGGATGCTGACAGCAGCTCAGAGTGGACCTGCAGGCACCCCTCCGCTGGAACAGCCTGGGTGCTGTGGACAACATGTTGATGGCAGGAGGCAGACAGGCTCCTGGGTGGAAAGGGGCAAGTCCCTGGAGAAACCTCCTCTTCAAACCAGGGCCAGCCTGGAGCCTGAGAGCTGGGCTGGCATGCTGGTTCAGGGTGGAGTCTGCGGCCTGAAGAACCTATGGTGATTTTTCCAGGCTTGTTCATTACCCACCATTGGGTCAATCAGTGCATACTTCCTCCACTTTGAACCCATAAAAACCCTGGACTCAGTCAGCTTCACAGAGACATTGGGACTACCAGCTGCTGGAAGGAGCTATCCATCTCAGGTCTCCTCAGATCTTCAGGATGACCTGCCTGTGGTAAGGAGCTACCTGGGCACTCTTGGGAGGACCTGCTGTAGAAAGGAGCTACCCATTTTGGGTCTCCTGAAAGCTGTTCTGTCTCAACGAAGCTCCTCCCTGTCTTGCTTACACTCCTGTGTACCTCACTCTTCCTGGATGTCAGACAAGAACTTGCGACCCGCAAAATGGCGAGACAGAGCACTGTAACATAAACAGGGCTGAAATATGCTCCTTGCTCACCATTTTGCAGGTGGCAAGAAGAGCTGCATCCCTTCGGAGAGCCCAGATCTAGGGGCTCTGAGAGCCAGTGCTATGATACCACTTTTGGCTCTGCAGTTCCTAATATTTCCAAGCTTCTGGGTGCCACTGTGGTTCCCAGTGCCACAGTAGAAGACGCCTGTGGTATGCCTGGTCCATCTGCAGCCTCCCGCAGAACTGGTGTCTGTGCTGGCACCTGGAGCTGTCCACCCTGCCACAGCTGAGGTGCCTAGCTGTGCACTGTGGCCAGACCCTTAACTCACTTACCCACCCCTCACCGATCCATACCTGGCTTCCCCTTGGCAGGGATGGATCCAGCCCAGTAGTACGAGCAGAGCACAGCCCTCCAGGCTGAGTGGGTGGAACAAGCCAGAGGCCCAAGCAAAACTCTGGCAAAGGTGCCACCGGCCACAGAGGTTTCTGGCTCGAAAAGCAGCAACCTAAAGAGCCTGTGACAGTAATATAAAAACAATTTATCTCAGGTTGAATAGTTGTTAAATAAAAACCAGCTGTGAACATTTTATTTAAAGGAGATTAAAACTATTTCAGAAAAATGATTATCCATTTCCTCCATGCTAGTTTCTGTTTGAGTAGTTTAATCAATTTCTTGTCAATGTCCCAAATGAGATTGAAATTCCATAAATAAAATAACAGACATGTTTCTCTTTGTACATTTTTTTCACCAAAAAATATTCTGCTGAACGTTTACTCTCTAACTGGGTTAGTGGTCCTGATGGAATTTAGATGAGAATATCTACAATTATGTCCCAAATGGAGAACTGAACCTTATAGGAGAGAGTACAACAATATAATATCAAACGTGACTGTTCAGAAATTATTTTTCTAGGAGTCTTATTTGATTCATGAACAGCAAATGGAGAGGAAATTAGCTTTTGTGGCTCATGCTACCTTTAGTTTTTAGAGAATTTCTAGTTTGTAGGCCATTTTATAAATCAATGAACTGATCGCTATTTTATTACTTAGAGAAACTGAGAATGGTATGAAAATACGGGAGAACATAAATGCCACATATATTGTAAATTAAAGTGTAAAGCTTCACAGGTTTATTTTAAATGACAAGAAAGCTAAAATTTCCGTGGCACTGTTAATCAATAGTGAAATTTCAATGGGACATATTATCTTGAATCAAAAGCCATATCTAACTTGTAAGAATCAGTTTATGAAACAATGCCAAATTTACATACTTGCCAAGAAGCTGATATTTAGAAAATATAGGAAATAGACACAGCTAATAAAAAATTTACACTTTTCTTTTATTGAAAGCTCCTTATCTTGGTACTCTTAATTAACTCCCAGACCACATTTTCCCCTAGCATTATTTCTGATCTCTCTTATATGACATTTATTATTCGTAGTTTTGGTCTTGACTTGTGGATAATTTTGGTCTGAGTCCTAATTCTTAAGTGTTCCCTTATCACTTCATTTTTCCTCTTATCAGCTGTTGCTTTACGTAAGAGACCACTGAGTGCCAATTCATTTTGTACAGAAGGTCAATTTTATCTAAAAATACCAAACTTTGTCTTGTTTCATTTTCTGGCAAAAAGAATGAATATCTAAAATTATCATTGTGAGATAATACATACGTCTTCCAGGAATTTCTCTGGCTCCCAGACAGAATCATTTTGGAAATTATATGGCGGTCATAAAAGTCAGCATGTGCTTTGCTGTGGACTGAATTCACCACACCCCATGCCCACTCCGATGTTGAAGCCCTAACCTCTCATGTGACTATATGTGGACAGATATTTTAGAAGTTGATTAAGGTTAGAAGAGGCCATAGTGTGGAGGTCCTAATCCACTAGGACTGGAGGCCTTATAAGAAGAGGAAGCCCTCTCTCGCTCTCATTCTATATCTCTTTCTCTCTCTCTGCCCTGTTCTCTCTCTCCTCTCCTCATATCTGCCTCTCTCCCTCTGTGTGTGTGCTCAGGTGAGGAAAGACCATACGAGCACACGACAAGAAGGTAGCTGTCTGAAAATCAGGAAGAGGAACTTCACCAGGACATGACTCCATCAGCACCTTGATCTTGCCCTTCCAGCCTTCATAACTATCAAATACATTTCTGTTGTTTAAGCCACTCTGTCTATGGTGTTTTGTTATGGTAGCCTGAGTATATTGGAGCATGCTTATTTTCAAATCATTAAAACAAATGAGATCAAATACAATAATTTTTACAAAACCTCACATTTAATTATTTTTTTCTTTTCAAACGGAAATCCAAATCCTTCTTTATCCCAGCACTGAGAACCAGGAAGCTAAAGACTGGTGTTGGGATCTTCACTCTGATATTACATGTACTAGTTTGGTGGTTTAGACAATTTAGTTAATTTATCTGAATTCATAAGAGGTGTTATTAGTAACACCAATAGAGAAAAGGAAAGTTTAGATTGCCTATATGATCTTTACGATAATTTTGGATTGTCATATGTGTTTAAAAAATTAACGTGGCAACCTTATGAGGTAGTGAATGGGAAAATTCTCAAAGTATAAAAATCTCATTTCAGTTTTTCAAGTTAACGTTTTCTCACATGTGAAATCATGCTGAAGATGCAAAATTGACACTGGAAAGTGTGTAAGCCAAATTATATGAGCAAGAATATTATAAAATTAGTGTGCAACATTAGGGGTTTTAATTTAATATCAGAACTGAAAAATTATGGGGAAGTATGTAAAGAGACAGGCATAGTAACCACTTGAAAATGGATTATGTGCCATGTTTGACCCTACGTTCCTTATATTTCTTTAAAAAATCAAACTCATTATCTACAGGCATTAATCTTAAAAGCCAAAATTAGTTGGTTTTGAAGCTTAAAAACGTCAGTGTTAAAATTCATCTTATAGAAAATTATAATAAACTCATCTTAGAGATCTTATTCTCCTTATTTTCTATATAAGGAAACTGACAACTAGAAAAAAATAAATTACTTTTGTAAGGCAGTGTGGACCAGATTTTCTGTTTCTTAGTTTTAAATAATGAACCTGTATACTATATGTCTCCTTATGTGGAAAAATAGAAATATGAATCACGTACCCCTTAAAAAAAGACTATTTTGACAGGTAGTTTGTGGAAATTTTAAATAACATATTATTTAATTCATAATTCAGGATGTGAGGGCAGGCATGGTGGTGCATGCCTATATTCCCAGCTACTCAAAAGACTGACAAGGGAGGATCAATCACTAGAGTCCGGGAGCTTGACGTCCACATGGGCAACTTAGCAAGAAACTGTCTCTAAAAACCACAGCAAAGAAATAGGATGAAGAATGTTCCATGCGGTTTCTGTTATCTACTATTTAACTAGGTTAAATAGTAGACAACAGAAAAAGAAATGCTCCCAGTAGTTTATTCAATACATGTTTTTTGAATAAATATATGAATGGAAAATGTATGTTACAATAATTTATAAATTGTAGAGAAATAATAGATGATTAGAAGAGCAAGATAACAATTGCAACAGCTTTGTAATTCATTTTGGAGAATTTTAATTTCTGCATCATTTTCAATTTTGTGATAGAGGCCAGGCATTCTTGCTATAACCCACATATTTAATATAGATAAAGCTGACATAGATCTGCTTTAAGGTGAATCCTTAAGAAGAATTGCCAAGGAATGGTATCTGTCATTAAAAGATATTCTTCAACTCATCTAGACAGAAGCATAAATACTTCTGCTCTAAATAGTCATAATAACTTGCTCTTCCTATTCAAACTCCTGTCAATACATAGTAAACTTAGGTAACATGTTAAGTAATATATAAAGTTATATACATATATATGTGTTTATATATATATATACATATTTTAATGTATGCATATTATTTTGTGTATGTACTAAGAGAAAACACATTTTTTATGCTTATATTTTAAAAATCTATACATGTTTCTTATTCTTCTCTTAGCTAGAAATTTACTCTTTGAGTAATTTCATTCTTCTTTTTATTGGATGAATTTCCCTTCTCTTCAATCAGAATTTTAATTTTCTTATTTAACTGAACTTTCATCAGTCAAATCATAGTGAACCTCTGAACTGCCTTCATGGTGACTAATTTCTGTATCCTCATTGCAGAAACAGTCACAATAATTTCACAGCATTAATTTTAATGATCATTACATATCAAAATAATCTGAAATATCAAATAAGCAGATATTTGTTCTCAAATTTATGTAAAAATAAACATAAAAAGAGAAAAAAATAAATGTCTCAAATTTTAGGTATTTTATAGTTCCATGCTCTATAGATTTGAGTCTACATATTCAGAACAATAGAAATTAATTGATGTTCATAAATGTAGCATTATTAACTGATATTAGGAAGAGTTATAGTAATACTACAGTAGGTAGTTTCTGTTGTTTACAAAATACACTTGATTGGTTCTTTTTTCCCCAAGCTAGAATACTAGTGCTTTTTGGTTAATTTCTGTAGGCATATATATTACTGGGGTTCTTAGTAGCAGTCAGCAGAGACTACTCTAAATAGTTTAAGCCAAAAGTGATTTGACAGTCACTGGGAGACATTACAAACAGAACTATGTGACAGAACTGAGACATTAAGAACGTTGTCTCAAGTAATATGAGGAACCTGAAAAATAATTTACTATTTGGCACTCCAGAACCACACTAATGCTGGTGCTTTCATTAAGCCACTGTATTAAGAACTGTCTGATAGGTCAGAAGTAACTATCAGTGTTACAGGTCATGCCATGTCTGCCACAAATTACATTAGCAAATAGATACTCAAATTCTCTCTTGTGATTTAACTTAGTTCCAAATCAAGGAACCCTTACCCTTACCACTCAATAATCAGAAAACATACAACCCCATAAAAAATCAGCAAAATCTTTGAATAGGTATTTCGCCAAAGAAGAGCACGGAAAAATGTTTAATTATCGCGTTGGAAATAAGTTTGATAGTTTCTTTAAAAGTTAAATTTAAATCTACCATAGGACCCAGCAACTCTACTCCTCAATATCTATCCACCTGAGTCATGAAATCATATGTCCACACCAAGATTTATAAGCAAATTTTCATAGAAGCATTATTAAAAATAGCTAAAAATTATAAATAATCCAAATGTGTGTTACCTGATGAATGAATAAACAAGATGTGATATATCCATGCAGTGCAATACTGTTCAGTAATAATTTAAAAAAAAGCATCAACATAGGCAACAATATGGCTGGGCTTCCAAAAGAGCATATCCTGTTTAATTCTATTTATATGAAATGTCAAGAAAACCAAATTAAAAGAATTAAGAGAGAAGAATATTAGACAGCCAGGCGCAGTGGCTCATGCTTTTAATCCCACTACCTTGGGACGCAGAGGCAAGGGGATTCCTTGAGTCCAGGAGTTTAAGACCAGCCTGGGCAACATAGCAAGATGCACTTCTAAAAAAATTAAAAACAAAAATAAATAAATAAATAAAACTCCTACAAAAATTATCCAGGCATAGCAATGTGACCTGCAGTCTCAACTACTCAGTAAGCAGAAGTAGGGGGAATCATTTGTGCCCAGATCACGTGTTGCAGTTAGTCATGATCATGTCCCTTCACTTCAGCCTGGGTGATGGAACCAGATTGTCACTTAAAAAACATAAAACAAAAGCCACCATGTAGATGAGGTTGATGGAAACAGAGATGACTGCAAAAGGGTAAAAAATAATATTTGGGGGTAACGGAAATATTTTAAAAACTGGACTATGGTGATGGTTGCACAGTATGAATCTACTAAAAATCATTGATTTGTATCCATAAAATAGGTAAACAAAAGAGCCAGGTGAATATGTATGAAAAAGCCAGGATAAATAAAGTTTCATAATTAAAGAAATAAAATTCTATGCACAGTATTTTCTTTTTCTGTATTGTTTACCTTGGGAAATTCTTTGAGCATTGACTCATGTATCTTCAAATGCTTGAGAGCCTGCAATGTGTGTTTCAATGTATACACTTGAACATATACATCTCATTTGACTTACTCTAAATAATTATTCTAAAACATTACTTTAAAAATGAAGTCTATTACCACTATTACACTTCTTGTATGTGTTGATTTTATTTTAGAAAATAAATTCATGACTGTCATCTCATTTAATTTTCACAGCATTTTTGTAAGTTAGGCAATAATATTATAGTTGTATTCAAACCTTACTATCTGTTTAATCTGGATAGCTTATATAGCCATTCTAAGTTATTTTCTTATCTGAAAACATGGAGGTATTAATATTCTTATGTCCCTAAGTTTGGAGCATTGTGTGAAATAGTATTTGTACAGTACACAGAGCACAGTCTCTCATAGTAAGCACCTGATAATGTGTATTAAAAAACAATTCTTTTTATTATCATTAATTGAAGCATTATTTTTAGCAGAGAAGAAGCTGAAACTTCCACAGCCAAAGTGACTCTTGCCCAAGCTCACATAACTACCAGATGCAACATTATAAGTAAGATGTGTTTCCATCACATCAACATCATAGCTTTTTCATGCTGAAGTTTGTTTTATGTGAGCATTAAAACTGCTGGTGTGTTTCAAATAATGTATACTGTATCAACTATGCTTATAAATATAGCAAATTGTATGTTTAAACTTTTTTGTTATTGACTTGAATTTCAAAAATATATCTGAACATTTAAATCTTACAGGTGTGTATTTATACACTCTTATAACTTGTTTGTAAAGATTTTCCTTTAGAAATATTTTTGTATTGAAAATAATCTTTTCATTCCAAATAAATATTTTCTGCATATTCTTAGTACAGGAGAATATTACCTAGATTCAACTGAATAGAAAGATCTAACTATAGATATAAGATAGCGTGCTCAATTTTAATGAGTGCAGAGTGAGTTTCAAACATCAATCATTATTATAAAACTACATGTATATTTAATTTTCTAGTATATTTTACAATCAGTAATCTGGTCTCTTTGGAGGATTATTTCCTATTACAAACTTGATATAAATCTTTTCTATATTCTTGAGAAATATTTATACTTAAATATAAAAATCCTTCCAATATAGATAAGGACTCTATTGTATCGACTGTATTCTTCAAATGACTGTATTTTGTGCTGGTCTATAAATCATACACACTAGAATATTTTCAGTGTTCTATTTTCAGCCTTGGTAAATATTCCTAAATTTTAATATACAAAACCAGGATTAGCAGCATGAATACTCATTTGCTTTGGTCTTTTTTTCTTTCTGCATATTTTTTCTCATAATCTATTGACCTCAACTTCCCATATTTATTTTATGAAGCTTTTGAAAATAATTCCAAACTGTATTCTGTGTGATATATATAATTTGCAGTTTTTAAAACATAGCTAGGGATTTTTACATAAATTATGTAATTTGACCATAATAGTAATGCTTCATATGAAGAAGTTGAGTCCTTAATATATACTAACCTCAGAAATATTCAAGAAAACTGTTATATTAGTAAACGATTTTGAGATGTGAATAAGGTCAATGTCTTAAGTTCTTGAATGGAGAGAGGTGATTGTAAAAGAAAGGCACAGAAGACCAGAGATGCAACAAATGCATTAATTAGCTGGAAAAAATATGGAAAGTATATTGTGCATGTAGAGTAAAAGCTCATTTTATCTAGATTGGAAATATATGTGGAAAATTCAAAAGGTTTTGAAACCTAAACTTGGCATTGTTGCATTATGAAATGATTATGAAACCATCTGACCTTACTGAGAGCCCAGTAAGAGCAAGGGAGTTTGATTAGGTCTGAGGGAGTGTGAGCAATATGCAAAAATATTTTTTTCTACCATTAAGAAGTGTCAAAGTAAAAAAACAAATATTAAAAATGACTCAAATAGATGTTGAAGGCTTTAATCAGCTGATGCATAGCAGAGAACATCATAAATCTAGGTAACTCTCAGTACTAAGCAACATTGTAATTTTATAGGGTTAGGGAAGAGAAGGCTACATGATTTGGGTTTTCTCAGGTGTCATTTTCCTTAACTTCTGCAAAATTTGTGGCCGATACAATTGCAAGATTGTTTTTCATGTCTCTTTTCAGAGCTCTTTGATACAATTTTATTTTGACAGCTGTCAGAGTTTTTTTTTTTTTTTTTTTGAGAACTGTCTCTGTAAAACTTATTTTCTGCTAACTATAATGTCGATTAAGTTTCAGAGAAGGGGGATAAGAAGAAAAAAATGGAAACAGAAAAGATAAGAAAGCAGGATAGGAGGCAAGAGATGAAGCTAGGAAAACTGGAATCTCTTTTAATTCTTCAGTGGGAGTTAGTGATCTAATGAATTTAGGGTTTAAATATTGCACTCTTTTTGTGAACCCAGGCAAAAATATTAAAATTTCTAACCCATAATTTTATCATCTGTATAGCAAAAATGAAAGATATTGTTAATCATATATCAAAAGTCCCTGTGAAAGTACTCTGTAAATCACTTTGTGTAACCATAAACAGTGATAAAGGCGTATTATATTGTGATTTAGACATTCCAAATTATAGTTTTAAGGGAAAAAAACAAGTTGCTTTAAAAACTGTGAAAGGAATCTACATGGTCAAAATAACTTAAATCGTTCTATACTCATGAATTTTCCAAAAGACTTAATTCTGATGTGGAATAGTTAGGCGGATAGAGATTGTAATCAATTGGGAAAGTTAATTGTGTTCTTAAAAGAAAATCAGGCCAGGCGCGGTGGCTCAAGCCTGTAATCCCAGCACTTTGGGAGGCCGAGGCGGGTGGATCACGAGGTCAAGAGATTGAGACCATTCTGGTCAACACGGTGAAACCCCGTCTCTGCTAAAAATACAAAAAATTAGCTGGGCATGGTGGTGCGTGCCTGTAATCCCAGCTGCTCAGGAGGCTGAGGCAGGAGAATTGCCTGAACCCAGGAGGCGGAGGTTGCGGTGAGTCAAGATCGCGCCATTGCACTCCAGCCTGGGTAACATGAGTGAAACTCTGTCTCAGAAAAAAAAAAAAAAGAAAGAAAATCAATGACAAAACAAATGCTAACCTGAGTTTTGAAGTACTGTAATACAGAAGAGATCCAGATTGTTATCTACGACTCAGAAATTCCTGATAGAGAAAGGAAATCTGTTGATAGAGGACAGGAATTACTATGTTGGTTTGGTAATGCCTCAGTAAATTGCTGCAACATGATTCTTATTTCAGCACCATTTTATAATTTATTAAAGTCTACCATATTTTGTATCCCATTGGAAATGTTTGTTCAGCTTGTGTTGTAAGTAGACCGGGTGTCAGAGACATCATTTCTGGAGTGGAAAAAAATGAGAATTTTGCATTTTAACAAACTTTTCCAAAGTTACTCATCCACTCACTGCTGACAGTGGAATTACTATTCCTTCTGACACTTAGCCTAATACTTTATTCACTATTAGATAGTAGGTGCTAGGTAGGCACAGCTAATGCAGATGTTGTTTTCCATTTTCTTTTTATTAATCTAACAACTAATAACAATTAACAAACAATTAAGCCTATTTCATGTCAATTGTTAGACTAGATACTGGATATACAGAGGTGAATGAATCATATGCTTATGTTCATAAAGATTAAATCCTAATGAAAGGAAACTGCCAATAAAAAGGTTAAAAACTTAAACAGTCCTCTGAAGTATCAGAAAGATTTTTATGGTAGAGAAGGTCAGAAAATACTGATTGTAAAAGCATGGTCAGAGAAAACACGTTTGAGTTGTTAAATTACTTCTGGGACTTTAACAATGCTGAAGAAAGATTAGTACAGGGTTGAGGTAGTTGAGAGCAGATGACATACATTTTGCAATGTATTAATATGGAAAAACACACAAATGTTGGCAGATTTTCAGAAATGCCTAACATGAGGTCATAAAGATATATCCTATGTTTTCTTCTAAGATTTTATAGTTTTAGCTTTTACATTAAGGTCTATGAGCCATCTTGAGTTAATTTTGTGTGTGCTATGAGTTTAAACTTTATTAAAAAGCATATGTGTATCCAGTTGTCTCAGCATCATTTATTTAAAGAAGTTTTTTTTTCCCACGCAATTGTATTGGCACCCTTGGTGAAAATCAACCGATCATATACTTATTTATTTCCAAACAGTAAATTCAATTTTACACACACATACACACACACAAATCTCCAAATGTCAATGACCTTTTGTTTTTATTATTGTAGTTTTTGAAAGGCTTGACATGATGAAATGCTTTTCCTCTCTTTTGCAAGGTTATAATGGTTATTCTGGTTCTCTTGATTTCTAGGCGAATTTTAGAAACAGCTTGTCAATTACTTTCCAAAAGCATTTTGATAGGGAGAATCTACTCGTTGTTTTTTTTTTTTCTTTCTGTTGTCTCTCTGTTCTTCACATTGCATAAGGTCATTGATCTGTCTTCAATATTGCTGGTAATTTTCTCTTCCAGATCAAAACTGTAGCTCATTTAATGAAGTTTTTTTCTCTTTGTGCATTCTACTTTTCAACTCCAGAAGTTTCATTTGTAACTTACATTTTGTAATTTTTTCTTTATTGACATCCTCTATTCAATAAGATATTGTCCTATATTATTTTTAAATTCTAAACATAGTTTATGCCTACTGATTATGTTAATTATATTAATATTAATTTTTAAAACTAGTTTCCTTTAGATCCTTAATGTCCAAACGTTGTTATAACAGATGCTTTGACATCTTAGTTTAAATATTCAATATCTGACCCACCTCAAAGGCAATTTCAGCTGTCTGCATTTTTTTCCATTGTATAGATCATACTCTCCCTTTTCTTTCCTTGTCTGCTTTATTTGTTGAAAACTGTGCACTTTACAAAACACTATATAGCAACTCTGGAAACTGATCTTCCCTTTTCCAAAGCTTGCTATTTTTTTATTTATTTGTTTAGTGACTCAGCTAGATGAGTTCAGTAAACAGTTTAAAGCTTCTGATATTCTTCAGCCCATGGACATGAGTATGTACACAGCCTTCTCCCCTTCAAGGGTGACTGGGTTAAGCCAGGCTATCTTTGAATATCATTTTTCTTGAACTCCCCATTAAGCTTCCGGATGGCCTACCCTTTACTAATTTCTAAATGATGCCTCCACTATATTATTTTTTTTACAGTCCCTGAGAAATGTGTTGCTCCTGGTTCTAATTGATTGTACTTAGGCCCTTTAGCAAAGATTAGTATTTGAAATTTGTCCAGGCCCTCCATGGGGAGAACTTCTGTTCATGGAACAGTAGCAGTTGGGAGGGAGGGAAGGAGATGAGTAGCTCATTCTCTATATGTTGCCTCTGTGAGCAGGAGCTGTGCATATGCACATGTGAGGGAAGGGGCGCAGGTGAGCTAAAAACTAGCACCACGTCTGGCTGCTATAAACATGGTTTGTTCTATGGTTTGAATGTCCCCATCAAAAGTCATGTTAAAATTTAATTGCCATTGTAAGGACCTTAAGAATTTGGACCTTGCAGAGGTGATGACGTCATGAGGGCTCTGCACTCATGAATGCATTAATGCCATTATTGTGAGAGTGGGTTAGTTATTGCTTCACTGAACTTCTGATAAAAGGATAAGCTTGGCCCCATTTCTCTTCCTTTTTGCACGCTGGCTTTTGTCTCTTGCTTCCATCGTGGAATGACTCTCACCAGATGCCAGCACCATACCCTTGGACTTCCCAGCCTCCAGAACTGTGAGAAATAAATTTATCTTCATTGTAAATTACCCAGTCTGGGAATGCTGTCATAGCAGCATAAAATATAGAGTAAAATACCAGTATTGTTTTTCAGCCAGATGGTGGGATCTACTGGTGTTCACTGGCTGCTGTATCTACCTGGAATAGATTTTCTGTTCAAGGAAGTAAGGGAAGATAAGAACTACCATGCAGCTGCCAAGCCCACGCATTCAGCTTTTCTGCTACACCGTGCTGTGCAGAAAAGAGGGACTGTGCTGTTTACCAGCTCTCTTGCCTGGCTCTTGCCTACATAGTGGGAGTTTGTGGTAATGTGGGATGTTGTCTGGCTGCTACTACTGATTTGATGTAGTCCTTCCATGGAATGAAGCTTGGAAAATAGGATGTTCTGAGAGCTTATATTTTCTGAAATCAACCAGAATAGCTCTTTCATGCCAGCGAGGTGAGAGCAAAGCAGACTTCCACATGGCCTTGAACCTGCTGAAACATTCTTCTACAAAGCGAAGCAATGAGGAGATGGGTGGGATATCTATTAGAAAGCCATAATTTCTCAATGTTCTTACCAAGATTTTATATATTTTCTTAAATAAATGTATCTTAATCTGCTGTAAGTCTTTTCATCAACCTCCAGGTAATCTGAATAATTGGTTTCTCTTAAATTTTACCAGCATAATGAATGTTTATCCAAGCATCTTATACCAGCATTTTGGAAGTGCTTCCTCCAAATTTTAATTGGGGAATAATATGTTCTGGCATATTTACAAAAGTTCCAGGCATGCCTTCTTGAGAATACATTAAAGGAAACAAAAGTGTAACATCAGGATTCCTGTTAGAAAAAGAGTGCCATTCTCCCAGTGAGAAATATTTGTGGTGAAAGTTGAGTTGAGGAAAATTGGGTAAAATCAATACATACATTAAGGGCAAATTTGATAGAACTTGCTGTCGGATTAAATTTCTGCATTTGGGGACAGGATTGAATTTAGGTAGGTATGCACGGTTTTGTCTTTAACAGATGGTTATATGATTTCACAGCATGAGAGCAAAAGCAGACAAATACGTTTCAATAATTTAAAGCAATAATTCATTCTAGAATATACCACACTGAAGTGCTTCCCAGATAAAATTCTCAGGGAAATAAATATTTTATGGAGATAAGTAGGTGGTTGTGGAGTTTAGAGGAATAGAATTTATCAATAAATGTGTAGTACATACCAATACACAGATACATTCTAGAAGGAAGCAAAACAAACAACAGGAAAAGAAACATGACTAGAGCCCCAGACGTTTCTCTAGGGGAAGGACAACTTTTGAAGTTTAAATAATGGATTTAGTCAAGGAGTGGCCTCTGAAATAAAATAACTAAAAAGTATTTAGTGGGAAAGACTGGGTATCTGTCAATAGTTGTTGAATGACTGAGCTGAGTATTTAAAGAAGTATGTCCATAATATATGGATACCCCATTTCATTCAAGTCTCACAAATACTGCCTTTTTTCAAAACTGAAAGTTTGTGGCAACCCAGCATTGAGCAAGTCTGTTGGCATAATTTTTTCAACATTATGTGCTGTCTTCATGCCTCTGAGTCACATTTTGGTAATTCTTGCAATGTTTCATACTTTTCATTATAATATTCCTGTTACAGTGATCTGTGATAAGTGATATTTGATGATACTATTGTAATTGTTTTGAAGTGCCATGAACCATACTCAATTAAGACAGCAAGCCTAATTGATAAACGTTGTGTGTATACTAATTACTCTACTGACTGAATTTTCCCAATCTCTCTTCTCCTTGGTCCTCCCTACTCCTTGAGACATAACAATATTGACATTAGACTAATTAGCAATGCTACAATGGCCTCTAAGTATTCAAATGAAATGAAGTCACAACTCTCACTTTAAATCTAAAGTGAGGAATGATTAAGTTTACTAAAAAGGTATGTTAAAAGCTAAAATAGTCCATTAGTTGGTCCTCTCTTGTACCAAACATCTAGCCAACTTGTGAATGCAAATAAATAGTTATTCATTTATTTAATGTTTTTAGAAACAAGGTTTTGCTCTGTGACTCAGGCTCGAACACAGTGGCACCATCTTAGTTCACTATAAACCTTGGGCTCCTCGACTCAAGTAATCCTCCTGCCTCAGCCTCTTTAATAACTGAGACTACATATACACATGTACGCATTAGCCATGCCCAGCTAATTTTCTTTATTTTGTAGAGATGGGGTCTTGCTGTGTTGACTAGGCTGGTCTCAAAATCCTGGCCTCAAGAGATCCTCTCACCTCAGCCTCCCAAAGTGCTAGGATTATCAGTATAAACCACCATGTTCCACTAAGCAGTTCTTGAAGAAAATTAAAAGCACTACTCCAGTGAACACACAAATAATAAGAAAGTAAAATAACATTATTTTAGATATAGAGAAAGTTTTAGTGATCTGGATAGAAGATGAAACCAAGCCAGCCACAACATATCCTTAAACCAAAGCTTAATCCAGTGTGAGATCTTAACTCTTTTAAATTCTAAAAAGTCTGAGAGTGGTGAAGAAACTGCAGAAGAAAAGCTTGAAGCCAGAGAAATTATTTCAAGAGGTTTAAGGAAAGAAGCTACCACTATACCATAAAAGTGCAAAGTGAAGCAGTAAGTGCTGATGTAGAGACAAGATCCAGCTAAGATAATTGATGAAGATAATTGTGTCAAACAACAGATATTCAATGTAGATGAAACAGCCTTATATTGAAAGAAGATGCCATGCAAAACTTTCATAGCTAGAGTGAACTCAATGCTTGTCTTCAAAGCTTCAAAGGAAAGGCTGACTCTGTATTAGTCCATTTTCATACTGATTATAAAGGCATACCTGAGACTGAGTAATTTATAAATAAAAAGAGGTTTAATGGATTCACAGTTCCACATGGCTGGGGAGGCTTCACAATCATGGTGGAAGGTGAAAGAGGAGCAAATTCACATCTCACATGGCAGCAGGCAAGAGAGCATGTGCAAGGGAACTGCCCTTTATACAACCATCAGATCTCATGAGGCTTATTCACTATCATGAGATAAGCATGGGAAACACTCATACTCATGATTCAATTACCTCCTACTTGGTCCCTCTCATGACATGTGGAGATTATGGGAGCTATAATTCAAGATGAGATTTGGTTGGGAACATGCGCCAAATCATATTACTCTCTTATTAGGAAATAATTCAGTCAGTGCCATAAGCTGAAGCTGATGCTCATTTAGCATTCTGAAAATCCTAGGACCCTTAATTATCATGCTGTATCTACTCTGCTGCTTATACTTCATAAATATAACAACAAATTTTAGACAAATTACATATATTTACAGCATGGTTTATTAAATATTTTAAGCCCACTGTTGAGACCTACTGCTCAGAAAAAAAAAAGAAGATTTCTTTCTAAATATTACTTTCATTAAAAGTGCACTTAATTACCCAAGAGCTCTGATATGGATGCACAAGGAGATTAATGTTGTTTTCATACCTGTGAATAAAACATCCATTCTGCAGCTCAAGGATCAAGGAGTAATTTTGACTTTCAAGTCTTATCATTTAAGAAATACATGTTGTAAGGCTATAGATAGTGATTTTCCTGATGGTTATGAGTAAATTAAATTAAAAACCTTCTGAAAATAATTCACTATTCTAAATGCCACTAAGAGCATGCATGATTCATGGGTGGACATCAAAATGTCAACATCAACAGGAGTTTGGAAGAAATTAATTCCAACTCTTATGGATGATTCTAAAGTGTTCAAAACTTCAATATAGGAAGTAACTACAGATGTGGTCAGCATAACAGAACTAGAATTAGAAATTAAGCCTGAAGATGTGGTTGAATTGCTGTAATCTCATGCTACAACTTTAATGGATCAGGGGTCATTTCTTATGACATCATTTCAGATTACAGATTCATGGGTGAAGGAAGAACATAGTTCCTTAAGGTGGAATCTATTCCTAATGAAGATGTTGGGAACATTGTTGAAATGACAACAAAGGATTTAGAACAGTGAATAAACTTAGTTGATAAAGTAGTGGCAGGGTTTGAGAGAACTGATTGTAATTATGAAAGAATTTCTGCAGGTAAAATGTTATCAAACAGCATCACATGCTACAAATAATTTGTACTGGCTAAGCAAATATCAAGATTTATTATAAAGCCATGATGATTAAGCAGAGATGACTCTCTTGTTCATTGGCTTTCTATGAAGCTCTGCCAGTGAGAAGAATTAGATGGAGACTAGAAAGAAGGGAGTAGCCAATATCTAGTTTTCTCTCTCACATGTCCTATAACAGTAACATTGATGCAGTGGTAGGGAGCTGAAAGCAACTGCCAGTTGTGTCACATGCATCAGCAAGAAGTGGGCTCCCAGTGTCTTGCTCAGTTCCAGTATCAATTGTAGCAGCAGAGCGTTCAGTGTCTCCATGGATTGTGGACTGCAGGCTTCAGCCTAGGGTTGTTAGGCAGCCTCCTAATCTTTGGGTAACAGCACTATTTTAATTTGCTTCCCTACAGACCCCCTTCTTCTTCCTTTCACTTCTGTCTTTCCAATCTTTCTAATAAATCATATAAATATATGCTCCATTGAAGAACTTGCAGGGATTAATACTTTTCTTTTAAAAATTATTTTAATTTTATTTATTTATTTATTGAAAGTTTATTAATTTTTTAACTTTTAAGTTTAGGGGTACGTGCAGGTTTGTTATATAGGTAAACTTGTGTCATAGGGGTTTGTTGCACACATTATTTCATCACCCAGGTGTTAAGCCTAGTAGTCATTGATTATTTTTCCTGATCCTCTCCTTCTTCCCACCCTCTGCCTGCCAAGAGGCCCCAGTGTGCACTGTTTCCTTCTATGTGTCCATGTGTATGTGTCTCATCATTTAACTTCCACTTATAAGTGAGAACATGTGGTATTTGGTTTTCTATCTCTGCATTAGTTTGCTAAGAATAATGGCCTCAAATTCCATCCATGTCCCTATAAATGACATTATGTCCTTTTTTATAGCCATATAATATTCCATCATGTGTATGTACACATTTTCTTTAACCATTCTGTCATTGATGGGCATTTAGGTAGATTCCCTGGCTTTGCTATTGTGACTAGTGCTGCAATGAACGTATGCATGTATTTATCTTTATGATAGAATGATGTCTATTCCTTTGGGTATATATCCAGTAATGAGATTGCTTGGTCAAATGGTATTGCTGTTTTTAGGTTTTTGAGGAATTGCCACACTGTCTTCCACAATGGTTGAAATAATTTACAGTTCCACCAACAGTGTATAAGCATGCGTTTTTCTCCACAACATCACCTGCATCTGTTGCTTTTTGAGTTTTTAATAATAGCCATTTTAACTGGTATGAGATAGTATCTTATTGTGGTTTTGATTTACATTTCTTTAATGATAAGTAACATTGAGCTTTATTTCATATGATTGTTGGCCACATGTATGTCTTCTCTGAAAGTGTCTGTTCATGTCTTTTGGCCACTTTTTAATAGGCTTGTTGGTTTTCTCCTTGTATATTTGTTTAAGATCCTTATAGATGCTGAATATTAGAATTTTGTCAGATGCATAGTTTGCAAAAATTTTCTCCCCTTCTGTAGATTGTCTGTTCACCCTGTTCATAGTTTCCTTTGCTGTGCAAAAGTTCTTTTGAATCTTTTATGAACAGAAGAGTCCATTGATGTTGCAAACTTCATCATTGTCTTGTTTTAAGAAATTGTCACAGCCATCCTAACCCTCAGCAACCACTATCTTGATTATTCATCAACCATCAACATTGAGGCAAAACCTGCTACCTCTCAGCTGCAGCATGTTTTTAATATTTGGAAACCCAGATCCAAAGGATTTTGGAAAGTATTTTGTAGATGAGATTAATAAAATTTCAGAGCAAACTGAAAGATTTAAGGAGCAAACTTTTGCTATATTTTGTTTATGTTATGGGCTGAATTTTATTTCCCCAGATCAATATATTAATATCTTGATCTCCAGCACCTCTAAATATAAACATATTTGGAGGTAAGTTCTTTAAAGATGTGATTAAATTAAAATGAGGCCACTATGGTGAAGCTCTAATTCACTTTTATGTGTGTCCTTATATGAAGAGAAAAAGAGGTCAGGGACATGCATACACAGAGGGACAAACATAGGAAGGGGAAGAAAGAGGGTAGCCATCTGCAAGCCAAAAAGAGAAACCAAGGCTCAGAGCAAGCCAAGCCTCCTGGACTCCTAGCCCCTGTAACTAGAAGAAATAGCTATGTGCATATATATATATATATATATATGTACATTTTTTTTTTCAAGATGGAGTCTTGCTCTGTCGCTCAGGCTAAAGTGGCATGATCTTGGCTCACTCCAACCTCCACCTCCCGGGTTCAAGTGATTCTTCTGCCTCAGCCTCCCGAGTAGCTGGGATTACAGGTGTCTGCCACCACACCAGTCTAATTTTTGTATTTTTAGTAGAGATGGGGATTTACCATGTTAGCTAGGCTGGTCTCAAACTCCTGGCCTCGTGATCCGACCACGTTGGCCTCCCAAAGTGCTGGGATTACAGGTGTGAGCCACCACGCCAGGCCCAACATGTGCTTTTTAAGACACTCAGCCTGTGGTATTTTGTTATGGAAGCCCTAACAAACTAATATGGTTTGTTGGTTTGTTCTGGTTGGATATTTTACTGCATATAACATTATCAAAGTTTTGCCCATGCCGGAAACAAAGGGACTTGATACTTGCTTTATGTGAGAATAAATTATTCATATGACAAGAAATTATTTGTATCTTTCTTATGTTGCATCAACAAATATGCATCTTTTCAGGGCATGTTTGTAAGCCTGCAGATTGAGAAAACTATATCGAATAAATAGCTATATTTGACAAATCCTTAATTCTCCATGGAGTAATTCTGCATGGTTATGCCCAGAACATATTCTGTAGTGGATTCAGACATAATAACTATTGCAGTTTTAGTGATTTGATGTAACGCACCACTTCGCATTCATTTTCAATTTTTCTTAGATGTGAATTAATGAAAAGAGGAATTATTCGTAAAAAATAGAGATATTTGTAAAGTAGTTATTTGTGCAGCTGTGTGGATAAATTTGACATCAAGTCTTAGTATATATAGTTTTAGATTTAAAAAGTAGTAGCCTTAGTAGGTATTGCTATATGGGCAGGAGCAGTTACGATAATGGAATATTCTTGGTAAGTAATTTCCTTTTCTGATTGTCATTTGCTTAGATGTGCTGAATTTCACTTTCTTTTATAGGAGTCATAGTCAGAGTGGTTAATTATTTATAATTTCCCTCTGAAAAATTGTGATTAAGTCATTTTATCTAACTTCATCCCTAAAGAGGCCAATATACAATTAATTGTGTTCAGTGATGGATAAATCCATTTTGTTTTCCTTTGAGCCCTATCAGCTCAGTGGCTGAAATTAAAATGAACCAGAACGGCACTTGGAGAATGTGAAACAGAGATTTAAACATTCCTTTCATATGAAAATATGAGTTGAAATATAATTATTGTGGTATAAATCAAGTAATATGCTTTATAATTATGAACGTCATTGTGGGTGGTTGGTGTGTGTTTCCCCAACCCAAAGAGATTATTGAGTTGGCTAAAAACAAACCCTGGAACAGTTATTCCAATGATGAGATAAATACTTTGAAACTCAGTGTAGCTTAAAGAATGAGCTGTCAGTCCAGTCAAAAAAGGATAGAAAAACATGGCGTTCCAGTGCATAGAACCATTGGCCAATGGTCCAAGTCAAGTGTAAGATCCAGAATTTCATTCAAGAAGTGATTTGTGAAACAGTCATTACCGATATTTGGTTTGACAGCACGGCTTTGTTCATATTCAGTCTCTCAGACAAGTAATTTATGCAACAGTGAAGCTAGGTTACCTAATAAGAACCTAGTGAATTCAAACAACCCTATAAGGCAGACATACGGCAACTAGAGTACAAAATTAGAAGAATCAGGGTTGGGGGAGTTGAACTTGGAGACTCTCTTAACAAGTACATTGGAATGTCGTTGCTTAGGGTGAGAACTGGTTTCAAAATTTAAAGCTGTAAGGAAGCACACATTTAATATATTAGAGATGTTCCCATTAATTAAGGATTAGTTCTAGAAGTAGAATGATGAATTTACTTGACATAGACTATTTTAACTAAATCTAAAAATGGCATATCCTGTCTTATCTAAATGAGAACTCATTCCTCTAATTTTGTCTACAAGATGGGCATACAGTGCTCATTCTCTAGATGCCTCATTTGATTCAAGAAGATGCTCGGTAGGCTTTCATCTGGACTGTTATTCATTCCAAGGCACAAGTTAACATTTTTGTTCAAAATACTAAATACAAAGGGATTTTTTAATTCCCTCTTCTTATTGTCTTTCGATGTACGGCTTTAACTTTTATTTAGAAATGATAGGAATTAAGAATTTGGTCTCTATGATAGCATGGATTAGTCAGAGTTGTCCCACGTTATCTCCTTTTGCTTTAGAAAGTGGAGTTTTGTTTTTGTTTTTGTTTTTGTTTTTTCTTAAAACAAGAAGGAGACTGGGCACAGTGGCTCACACCTGTAATCCCAGCATTTTGGGAGGCTGAGGCAGGTAGAGAACCTGAAATCAGGAGTTGGAGACCAACCTGGCCAACATGGTAAAACCCCGTCCCTACCGAAAAAAAAAAAAAAAAATTAGTTGGGCGTGGTATCACTTGCCTGTAATCCCAGCTACTTGGGAGGCTGAAGCAGGAGAATCACTTGAACCCTGGAAGTGGATATTGCAGTGAGCCAAGGTGGCACCACTGCAACCCAGCCTGGGTGGCAAGAGAAAAATGCTGTCTCAAAAAAAAAAAAAAGAAGGAAACGTTAGGGATAACCACATACAGTATTTATGTTTTATTATTATTTATTATTATTTATCCCCAACTTTTAATGGCAAATGGATTCAAAGAGGACATTTGTGATTAATCTGGGCAGAAAAGGTGTTCGATCAAGCCTCACAGTTTACTTCCACAAGTGTCATCAGCTCTGCAGCAGACTGCTGAACACCATGAATGTAGGTGATTTAGAGAAAACTCATTCATTGACATGCAAAATCTTCTCTCACAGTTGTTCTTTTACCCCCTTTCAACAGCAGGTAAAGGTTCTTGTGTGTGTTTTCAATCCACTCTGGGCATGTGCTTTATCACAGTATCTCTCACACTGAAAAAAAAAAAAAAAGAATGCTCCAGCTCCATTCCCTTATCTTGTTAAATCATATTATTTAAAACCAAATCATTGGCATATACCAGATGCTGAGGTTAGGTTATGAACATCATTTCATATAATATTAAAAATTCTACAACATATACCATTATTAGAATTTTAACAATGACACTATAAATGTTTAAACATTTAAAATAATTTATATAAGTCATAGGGCTGTTTGTGAAAGAGAACTTAGGAAGTCAGATGTAGCCCTGAAATTCCCAGCCACTATGCTGCTTGCCTTGATGACAGGCAACACACACATTCAACATGTAAATTCAATGTTCAATAACTGTTCCATATATGTTGAAGCATGAAGCAGGAATGAAGCACAATGAATACATGTGAATAATAGGTCATATCATTAATAAGAGTGCATCAACTGCATATCACTGCTAATAATTAATAACTCTAAGTCCATTCTGTATTTAAAATATTTAAATCTATGCAAAATGGGAAATATGTTAGATAATGTCTTGAATGAATTATATTCCCAGTGTCAGGAGATACTTTTCAGTTGAGCTTTTTCATCATGCTCATCTTAACTCACATTTTCGCTTCTTGTGAAGGCTTTTCCTAACCACACAAGTTAAGTAGCTGATGTCATTCTTTTTGGTTTCTAATATTTTCTATTTTTTTACTTTTCATTTATTTATTTCATTACTAATAAATTATAATTACCTTTACTATGTAAAATTTCATGATATTGAGGCCAATTCTGCTGGATAACTGAAGACTTAAAATGGTGTCTATCATATTGTAGGTATTTAATAAATATCTACAAAATGAATTAACTAAAGGTAGGGAAATTTTAAAATTAAATATTGCTAAAGGTATCTGAGATAGCAAACAGTATTATTAGTATTATTTACTTTTAAAATAGTAATAACTATTTAACAATTTATTAAATGCTTACCCTATATAGGATTTGATACAGATTTGCTTAAAGGTGGCTATTGCCGGGCGCGGTGGCTCAAGCCTGTAATCCCAGCACTTTGGGAGGCCGAGGCGGGTGGATCACGAGGTCAAGAGATCGAGACCATCCTGGTCAACATGGTGAAACCCCGTCTCTACTAAAAATACAAAAAATTAGCTGGGCATGGTGGTGCGTGCCTGTAATCCCAGCTACTCAGGAGGCTGAGGCAGGAGAATGGCCTGAACCCGGGAGGCGGAGGTTGCGGTGAGCCGAGATCGCGCCATTGCACTCCAGCCTGGGTAACAAGAGCGAAACTCCGTCTCAAAAAAAAAAAAAAAAGATGGCTATTATGTCTACAATTATATAAAATCCTGTAAACATTATTTCTCACATTTTGAAGAAAGCAAAAACAATTTTTAGAGAGCCTAGCCGACTAGTACAGGGACACACAGCCAGTGTTTATAAACCATAGATGGTTATCTATGATTTATACTTTAATGTATCCACCTTGCGACATTTCTACACTATTTTCACTTGTTACATTAATGCATGCAGATTCATTTTCTTTATATATTTTATGTTTATTGTATTTAAGTCCTAATCAGTTTCTCAGCGGTTGGTTCTGTTGCCTAATTCCATTGCTTAAGTTTTTCTGGCCCAAGTGCTGTTACAAGGATAGAAATTTTTTTATACATTTATTTGAGTGAAAGATAAGACCCATTACGTAAGAATTAATGTAGGCCTTTTATACTGATATTTGCAGTCATATCAGTAGTATATTTTCTCTAGCATATCACCTAGCCATGGGTGGGAATTCATTTAATGGATATTTGAATAAAGTCTGTTACTTTATTCAAATACACAGTGAGGATTTTAGTCATAAGGAAATTGGGAAGCCAGGCAGATGTGTGGTTTGCTCAATGGAACTGAAATTTGAAGAACAATTAATTTGATGTTGGATTGGATTGCCTACATCCCTAAGGACAAAATATGTCTGAAATTGCATATTGGAATCAGTCCTATAGGCACTGTTCCGTGAGCCCACACTGGGAGTGTCAGAGTGATTTGGGAACAAGAGCTAATCAAAAGTTTATGAAAAGCATTCCATGCATATATAAAATATATAACAAATTTGGACACGGTTTTAAAAGAGTTTTCAATATTTTCAAGGACAGAAAATATTTGTTACCATTCATTGACCACCTTGCCTCTAAATGGAAATGATTTCAGTCTATCACAGTTAGATTTATCTTCTCTATTCATTTGAATGAAGTGTGTTAACTCCACTGGGTGACAATTACCTACCTGGCAAAACTATCATTACACATATTTAATCTGTACAAAGTTGATTTCCATGAAACACAGTATTTTTAATGCGCTAAAATCAGTTTTTTCTTCATATATTTGTAAGAAAACCACAAATGCTACCTACCAGAATTACAGATAATAGAAAATAATACCTGCTCCATGATTCCATGAAGACAGTCACAGTAGAAAAATAACATTTGTTTCAGAAAGATAAATAGAACATTTTAAATGTATTTAATATTACTGGAATAGTTTATATTGAATATTATTTTAATTCACAAAGTATTAAAAATTTAATTTATAAATAGCTCAATGTGTTGTTCTTTAATGAGAGGAGAGACAGCCATATATGGTCTGTACATTTTAAGTGGAAGCATGGCTCACCTCCAGAATTTCTTCCCCAGGTAAACACATAGATTTCCAGTTTGTAACTCTGCTTGAAGTCTATGATATTTACTAATCATGATTCTCTTTATCCTAACTTACTGTCATAGGATCTTGTGGTGTTGCTTTCTGGCTGGAAACCTCTGTGGCCAGTGGCATCTTTGCCTGAGTTTTGCTCAGGCTCACTGGGCTCATTCTGCTCATATGGCTTGGCAGGCTGCGCTTGGCTTGCCCTACAAGCTTAGATCCCATGGCTGCCAAGGGTAAGCTGGGTGTGGAGTGGCAAGGGATGTGTGAGTAGTTTAGTGTGGGGTACAGCCACTACACACAGCAAAGCATGCTGGCTGTGGTGGGGCTGGTAGCTCCAGGTGTCAACCCAGGTGCTGGCTCTCTGAGAGGTTGTGGCTGGACATGGCATATTGCAGACAACTTTCACGGCTAGTACTGGGGAATGCAGTGGCACCCAGAAACTTGGAGATGCCAGGAACCACAGAGCCCCAAGGAGTGTCACAGTCTTGGCTTGGGGAGCTCCTGAGTCTGAGCTCCCTGAAGGGCTGCAGCTCTTCTCTCCTTCACTCTTTTCTTCTGACCACCCACAATGTGGCAAGTCAGGGGTGTGTCTCAGCCCTGCCAGTGTTACTGCCCTTTCAGCCCCACTATTCAGTGGGCCTAGAGTTCTTGTCCTGCATCCAGGAGAAATGAGGTACCTGAACAAGTGGAGGATGAGCGAAGCAAAGAGGTGCTTTATATTGAGCAAAAGAATAGCTCAAAGGAGACCCAGAGTGTGTCACTCCTCTCCACAGGTAGATCATCCCCAAGTTTCAGTTCTCAGTGGAGAGAAGACCCACAGTGTCTATTTCCTCACCCTAGGCAGTTCATCCCTTTGTCTGCCTGAGTCTGGCTGAGTATGATGTTTTTGTGGGCTTCCGGGGATAGAAAGTGCATGCTGATTGCTCCATGGGCAGCCACGGGTGAGCTTAGAAAGAGCACCGTAATTTCTCACTCCAGTATACGGAACTGGCAACCCAACACACAGGCCTCAGGGTTTCACCAAGGACCTACTCCTTTCTTCCCAGGAGCCTGTCTGCCTCCTGCCACCATTAACCAGCCATCCATGCTGCCCACGGCACCCAGGCTGTTTGTGTTGAGGGGTGCCTGCAGGCCCACGCCAAGCCACACATAGCCCCCTTCAGCTTCCCTCTTGTGCCCGTCAGGGCCCAATGTCCAGAGGGGGCTGAGGCGGCAGGGGGCTGGCTTGTCAGCATTGCCTTAAATGCTTACACATATAGCCAGGTCATGACAGACCCTGGGCTCAGCTACAACTTTGCTCCAAAATTGGTGTGGTTGCCAGAAGCAAGGAGAGGCCAGGCAATGGGAGCAGCACTTTCAAGCCTGAGTGGACAGGAATGGCTCCTGGGCCCCAGAGAGTGCAGAGATGACCTGGGCGGCTACAGCTGTGCCTAGGAGGATGGGGTTCCCACCCCTCCAGGGTGGAAGGGGGCTTCTGCCTGTTACCAGTTCCCACCAGCTCTGTGGAGTTTGTGGCCCTTGTCACGCCTCCCCCCTTGCAGCTGGTGTCATGGCAGCTGCGGCTCCAGACCGGACTGCCACTGCCATCATTACTATCTCAGTCACAACCAAGAGGTGTGAACTGGTTGAATATTCTTGCCAGTGTTACAAGCAAATAGTGCATATCAAAAGCAAGTTGACTAAGCTATCTGTGAACAATTTTAAGAGGCCTGAGCTATGTGTTTCTACGCACTATGTAAGTAGATAGCATGTTCTCGGATGCAACAGAAGAAATGATGCAGAAAGCCCAAAAACAAAAGAAGGGAGAAAAACCACCGAGCTTGATAGCTTACCTTTATAGTAACTCCAAGATAATAGTTAAAAAGAAAATTGAAAGATAAAACTCACATATCCAGGTGCATCCTCATAGCGGCTGGGACCTTATTAAAAATAATACTTCATCCTATTGCTTTTGTAGCCAATTAACAAATGTAGACATTTTACATAATTTCTCTGTGCCTTAGTGTCGTCACTAGTAAAATGGAGATAATGATAATATTACTTACAGGACTGCTGTGAGGGTCAAATGAGCTAATGTGGAAAATCTCTTAGGAAAGCACTGGGTATATAGGAAGTAATTTTCAAATTTTAGCAATTACTACTTTTATGCATCTTAAAAGGATAGTCATTCATCATATATTAAAGGTACTATCATACTAATGATGAAAATCACTATGTCTGAAAACTGTATTCATTACAATGTGACACATATTATTGATGGCCAATAATGATTTGGAAAAACCTATAAATTCTGTGTAAATGTTTTACATGAAATTCTGATATATATATATATATATACACATATATATATCAGAAGCATATTAGTTATTAGGGATAAAAGATAGCAATTATTAAATAGTAGAAATTTTAAAATCTTGATTTTCATGAATGTAGTGGCTACTCTTTGTCTGTTAATGGTCAGTGAATATATAAATGTACTGACTTTTTAAATTACTACCCTGTTAAGAGAATTTAACGTCATATCTAACTTAATATTTTGACCACTGTTGATGAACATCTTTGTCATGTATTCTTGCACAAAGTCTTTTCTATGTTAATTCCTACTCTAATTCAAGGAAACATTTTCAAGGCGATATCGGGAGTCAAATACAAATGATTTCCCCTACCATAGATCAACAGTATAATTGGGGAGAAAAATCATTAAAATAATTATAAGATGTTAGCTATAAAAGATACAGGGTTTATGTCAGTAAGTGTTTTAGAAATCCAGAGGTTTCTTCTTTTTTTATCTTTTATTGCAAACTCTGCCTCCTGGGTTCAAGTGATTTTTCCACCTCAGTCACTCAAGTAGCTGGGATTAAAGGCATGCATCACCACTCCAAGCTAATTTTTGTGTTTTCCGTAGAGATGGTGTTTCACCATGTTGGCCAGGTTGTTCTCAAGGTCTTAACTTCAAGTCATACACCCATCTCAGCCTCCCAAAGTTCAGGGATTGTAGGCATGAGCCACAGTGCCTGGCTGAAATCCAGAGGTTTCATAGATTACTTCTGCGTGGAATTTCAGAGAGAAGCTGGAATCCGTGCTCAGCCTAGAAAGGTATACACAATGCATATCCTTCAGATCTGAGAGTGATATAATGACTCACTGTTACTAGTTATTTCAGTTATCTACATAGCAAATAGCTTCCAAATTTTATAACTTAACCCAAAGGCAAATATTCACATTTTCGTTATTCTTTAATTTTATCAGGGATTTAAGGGGCTGATTTATCTTTGTTCCACTTTTTGTTGGCTAGGATACCTCATGCAACAGGATGCAGATGGAAGTTTTAGCTTGTGTGTCAGAAAACCCTGAGACCTGAATGGTTCTCTGTCTTAAGGAGGATAACCAGGCTTCTTACATATTGTTTCAGGGATCCAAGACAGTGAAAGTAGAAGCAGTCAGGCCTCTTTAGAGTTGGTCTCAAAAATCTCAAAAATGACTCAACTTCACTTTAATGACATTTTCTTCCTGGTCAAAAGAAGTCATAAGGCAGTTGGGAATGAAGAGGAGGAGAAATACATGGTCTCTCAAGGAAAGGAGCAATAGGTACCACCTAGAACTGCAGGGATTAAGGATGGCTCTTTTTAATCTGAAAACTACCATATTAGTACTGGAATACTATACTTTTGATTTTTCTAAACTCTGATTATTACTTGGCAATATTTCTTTTATTAAACTTATCTAGAATAACCCAGTTTAACTGCTTCCTGCTAAGATAACCAATGATGCAGCAATTGGTTCCCAGGAGCAACCCCAGGAAACAGACCTTCAAAATGAGATTCTGGGATTGGATTGCTCATATATTTGAAGAACGTGTACCTAGCTTCCCTGATGAAAATACTGATAAGTCATGGCGTACAGTTTACAATTATGTGGCCTATTCTTGGAGGATATCAGCCAACAAATTGTTAAAGGTTCCCAATTTCTATCACCCAGGTTGCAGAAACATCTACGTGAATACATTCCAGGGAATAAAGTCAAGGAGGATATACTATAATGCTGTATTGAGTAAAATCTATTGCTGTGATTTCACAGTCCTCAAATTCAAGATTGAATGTATTAGCTTGTGAACTTGGGTGTGGCATCCGGACTTTGTTCAATTGACTCACTAAAGCCTGGAAAATGTGATAGCCTATGGTCTACGAGTCAAAAATGCCAGAAATTTGTCATGTACAATCTGTTAAGGCATTCCCTTTTCATACCAATGGAAGGAGTCAGATAGCACCTGGAAGATATCATACTAAGAAATGCTTTGATGAGAGGGTTTGTAAGCACCCTTGAAATGTTCCATGGTGGCTGTCTTCTGTGAGCCAGAGATTACTGTGGTCATGTTATAATAAGGTTGAATTTTCTGATCTCACTAGGCGTGTAGAGATAATAAAGTACGAGAGCAGGTGACAGAACTTAACTATCAGAGATAAGGTAGAAGGTATTAAAAGAAGCCATACACAGAAAGTGGTGGTCAGATTTTGTCCACACAGGTATCTGTGGTACTAGGTAATTTATCACAATATTGCTAGAAACAAAATAGACCATCAGCCACTAATATGCTGCAGGATATATAACAGCAAAACTGTATCTACGTTAAGTAGGCAGACACCTAACTCAACTAACTTATGAAGATAAATGGCCTCATACTAATTTTTTTTTTTTTTTTTTTTTTTTGAGATGGAGTCTTGCTATGTTGCCTAGGCTGGAGTGCTATGGCACAATGGCACAATCTTGGCTCACTGCAACCTCAATCTCCCAGGTTCAAGCGATTCACTCACCTCTGCCTCCCGAGTACCTGGGACTACAGGCACCTGCCACCAGGCCCAGCTAATTTTTGTATTTTTAGTAGAGACAAGGTTTCACCATGTTGGCCAGGTGGGTCTCAAACTCCTGGCCTCAGATGATCTGGCTGCCTCAGCCTCCAAAAATGCTGGGATTACAGGCGTGAGACACTGTACCCAGCTGCCTCATGCTAAGTTTCTAGGCATTAGGCAATTCACAGCTTTGGATTGACTTGACCTTGGGCAAATGGGGTCTTTTTGAGACAAAGTCTTACAATATGGCAGCTGATGTACATTGCGAATCTTCCCTCAGCCTTTCCCAAAAGCCTGTGTACCAGGATGAAAGTAGCAACTATACTATCAGTGGTTTGTATTATTTTGGTTCTTTACTCAAAGTAATTTTCAGAAATCTATACTTCATCTCTCCTGGGTTGCTGAGGGCTGTCTATGTCTCTCTCCAATAGTGCCTTTGCTTTGGAATTTCCCATGTTTAGTGACAGCTTCTCTTTGGCTGGTGCTGCTATACTGAACTATTCCCTGTTGGTTTTCTTAAATCTTGCCCACAATAAAAAAAAAAAAAAAAATATATATATATATATATATATATATATATACACTTTACTAAAATCTCCTTAAACTAATTACTCTGACTATGAAATCAGCTTCCTTAAGGAACCTTGACTAAATCAACTTATCATAGTAAACCTATCATTACCATTGAGGGTTAGGCACACAAATAAGTAAGAAGGCATTCTTACTGAACAAGAATCTGACAGTAAATTAGGTTAGCCCTTATTTTATTACAGTTATTAATTTATATAAATGTATTTGGGATTGTTGAAAATTTATTATGTCCTTTTACCTAGGTGTTGCTTCAGATATTCAGCTATTATTCAGTATTTTTTGAAAGCTAAGATTCAATTTATTTAATTATTTTCAAATTTGAAGTTAGATATTACAGAAATTTGTTTTATTCACCGTATATAGTTGGTTTCTGGCACAAAGAATGTTTACCTGGAATGTTTCCTGGTATTTTGCTAATTTGGTTTCTTCAAGTCTGAATGCTCCTTTCTATGCCTCTCCTTTTTATGTAGTAGTTTTCACTAAGGCTAAGATGGAGGCTTGATTGAAAGACTGATCAATTTCTATCTTGCATCAGGACTACCATAGAACATTAATTTGTTCTGCTTTATAAATATTTAGGGTAAAAATCATGATATTTCAAATATACTGTGAAGAAATATGCCTTTTACATTGATACATTTTCATATGTAATTAGGAAAACATACATATGAAAATATATGAAATACATATATATGAATTTCAAATATATGAAATTCATATATAAATATATGAAAATATATGAAGAAACATATTTTCATAATGTATATTTTCATAAGTATTACCGTGGAGAGCAAGATTCTAATTTCTATGTATGTGGTCTGCAAACCAAACATTTTACCAGGTTAATCCATTCATAGTGAACCACTTAATAATTTAGAATGTACTCTCAAAATATTCCAAAATTTAGACATAAAAATATTCCAAAATTTAGAATGTGTTATCAAAATATTACAAATTGTAGATGTAATAATGTGACACTAGCCTTTTAGTGCCGGATGTAATTGAATTTTTAGCTTTGTGGTTTTTGGTAGGTACTAGAGATATAAAGATATAGCATAGTCTCTTTACTAATTAACAAGATACAGGCTCAAAGTTTTCTTTTTCACAAAGTTGTATATTTCAATTCAGCCAACACATACAAACACAGTTGGCCCTTCAACAACATGGCTTTTTCTATAACAATAATGACATATCCAATGGTGTAATCCCTCCAGACTTTCATAATGTTCTCTCTATGGGGTTCTCTGTCATTTTATTGACAATCCTTTTCAAAGAGTAATCCTCAAGGGATCTTATGACAGACTGATTTAGAGGCTAAATTATAGACCTTGTGATTGGTGGCAAGGAGATCACCTGATGCCTTCAGCGTTGAATTCATGAGATTGTGTGTGACCAGCAATCATGAGATTCATGAGACTGTGTGTCATTGTCCAACATTAGAAACATTTTAAAAGCCGTTCTTTGCTAGCAAGGTACTTTCTGAATTCAATAAAAAAGCATCAGTGGAATCAATCTGGAAAATGCATTCTCATTGTCTAAGAAACCTATAACCAAAGATTGGCAATTGGTATTTATCATTTTCCTTCAAGGCTTGAGGGTTAGCTGCTTTACAAATAAGAGCTGCCCTACACATAAACTCAACATTTGCACACAACAGGAGAGTTAGCCTATTCCTTTCTGCTTTAAATCCTGGTGCTCACTTCTCTTCCTTACAAATAAATGGTCTCTGTGGCATTTTTGTTTTCTAGAATAGAGCACTTACATGATTAAAAACCTGTTAAAACAGATATCCTTTCTTTTCAATAATTTTCTTAACAGCATCTGGAAATCTATTCATTGCTTTTTGGTCAGCAGAAGCTGCTTGTTCTATCTTACCATTTTTGAAAAAGCAAACATCTTTGTAAAAGTATTAAACTATCCTTTGCTGGCATTAAATTCTTCACCATTAGATTGTTCATTTTCCATTTGTTTTATGTTATAATATAATGACTTCACTTTTTTAAAAATCATATTTGAGTATATAGGTATATCTTTCTTACAGTAATATTGCACCCACATAAAAACTGCATTGCCAATATGAGATAGAAAGGTATTTTATTAAAAGTGCAAGGTTTTTGTGCCTGGGGTATAGCTGCAGTGATGACTTCAGACATTTTCTTTTCTTTCTTTTTTTTTTTTTTTTTTTTTTACAATACTCCTTATGCTGGATTCATTCATCTTGAATACTATGCCACCGCAGCTGCAGATATCAATCTGGGATACATCTTAAGCGATTCAAGTTTTTCTTGTTTTGTCATGACTTTGCTTTCACATCACTGTTGGCACTTTGTATGGGTCTCATGATGCTATTCAAGGTTTATAATATTACCCTACACATGGCTAAAAACACACAATAACCATGAGAAATCACTTTTTACTGTGGCATGCAAATTACTGGAGAGACAAAGTAGTCATGCAGAGATGATTAGTATCACAAGATGTTTTAAACAGATATTCTCATCATTTGAGCTCCTTGCAATAGCAACAGGAGGTGGCTACAAAGTTATCAGAGTAGTACAGTATGTATTACAGTTAATTTGATGCAGTTATGATGTAATACTGCATCTTTATGTTTGCTTACCTTTCTCTCAAATGTGAATGGCCTTATAGACAGTCTGTAAGCATTTGTGTATATAAGTTTTGATAAATCTTAACTTCTTAGAGTAGGTGTGTGTATATTTTATGGTAATAAATAATACAAAAACACTAGCATCTACATATATTTTACACATTCCCGAAATACCTTTTTTCTACTTTTTCAGTATGTTTAGACTACATGGTGTGTGAGTTTTTTTAATTATTGTAAAACTCTAAAACAATTTTCAAATATTTATTTTTTAAAAAACACATATAAATGGACCCATGCAGTCTAAATTTGTGATTTTCAAAAGTCAACTGTGTATAGGTCCTAATAAAGATTTATAAACTTTGAAGTTAAATAAAATTGAATCTTCTTTAAAATTTTACCTTTGCTTTTCTTTTACATTCTTAACTGCCCTGAGTTTTACATTGCTCATCTGTATGATGAAGATACTCATTCCTTAGTTTGCTCTATGTTTTCAGAAAAAGAAGCAATGAGAGTAAAGCTCCTAGAACCATGCCAGAAACAACAGGAGTGTAGAGCAGAGAATATATATATATATATATATATTAAATACACTCTGTGTTTCAGTTTCTGGGCTTGTAAGATAAATTAATAAAAGGTAAATGAATAGCATAAAAGTCTTATGTGGCTCATGCCTGCAATCCCAGCACTTTGGAGGGCTGAGGTGGGAGGTCATGAGGTCAAGAGATCGAGATCATCCTGGCCAACATGGTAAAAGCTGGTCTCTACTAAAAATACAAAAATTAGCTGGGCGTGGTGGCACACACCTATAGTCCAAGCTATTTGGGAGGCTGAGGCAGGAGAATCACTTGCACCAAGGAGGTAGAGGTTGCAGTGAACCAAAAACATGACAGTGCACTCTAGCTTGGCAACAAAGCAAGACTCTGTTCAAAAAAAAAAAGAGTCTTTGGTATTTTATTAATATTTTGATGTGCTTTTACATATTTTATTAATATTTTTATGTGCGTGAAAGTATCATCAAAATAACAACCTATGGAAGTGGTTTGATTCAGAAACATATATACCATTTTAATAAAAAGTGATATGCTGTGGAGAGCTGACTAGGCAAAAGAAAGAAAGTTTGAACTTCTGGGGTTAGTAAATTGTGGGAAGGACAATATATGTGGAAACCAATTAAAGATAAGGATTATTTTAATAAACTTTCTTTGTACAGTCTCATTCCAGTGCTAGCTTCCTGTCTTCTTCATGGCCATCCACCTCTTTGGAGACAGGATTTATGGCAGTCCTCATTTCTGAGAGTCCTCATGTCTCAGAAGTAAGACAAGGAAGCTGCCAGAAGGTTTTGTTCTGAATTTTTTGATTCTCAGTTACCTTTGGCTCAAAAGAACTTATGTACTAAGGTGATACATTTTAAGGAAGCATATTCTGACCCTCTTTAGGAACAAAATTAATATTTTTTTACTTTAAGTCAATTGAATTTAATTTTAATATATACTACTGTGATAGTACTGTATAATTATTTTAATATATTTTCTCCAATTAACAAAAGCAATTGATTTTTTTTTTTTTTTGAAACACAGTTTCACTCTCATCCTGGCTGGAGTGCAGTGGCACTATCTTGGCTTACTGTAACCTCCACCTCCCAGGTTCAAGCCATCCTCCCACCTCAGCATCCTGAGTAGCTGGGACTACAGCTGCGTACCATGACAGCCAATTATTTTTGTATTTTCATTAGAGACAGGGTTTCACCATTTTAGCCAGGCTGGTAACAAACTCCTGACCTCAAGTGATCCACCCGCCTTGGCCTCCAAAGTACTGGGATTGCAGGTATAAGCCACCACACGTTGCCTGGAATTAAAATATTTTAATGTATTTAATGGACATTTAGATTCTTTCTTCTGTTCATATTCTATTTGGAGACTTTCTCTTGATTTATCAAAATTTCTTATGTATTTTGGACACAGTTGCCTTTTACATCACTGAAACTATTAGATTTTTCTCTTTACAGATGATAAAATGTATTTATGAGAGCAGAATTTAGCACTGATTTTTAAAAATTCATAGAAGTACGTTTATACCTTTTCTGTCACAAAATTGTTGTTTGAATGAAGCTTATTTTTATCAATAAAATGCAGAGTTTGTATCAAATTATTTCAAAAGGCTAAATGACGTGATGACAAGATACTATTTTCTGAAATACTAGATAAATGGACATTTTCATGCAGCCTTTTTATTTCAACAACAGCTAATACCACGTTTGCTAAAGTTACACCAGAGAACATTTTGAACAGGCTATTTTAGCTCTTATTTTCTCATACTTGTAAAATGAGTGTGGAAATACAGTCAAAACTTTAGAAAGAGATGCACTTTTTTATTTCTCCAAAGCTATTATTAGATATTAATTAACCCATTTTACAGAGGAAAAGTGTTTTTAAAAATCCTGTCATATAATATCTACTTATCATTGAATTCAGAATTATTAAAGCTTACTTGAAGTAGAAATATCTTCCAAAAGAGGTTATTTCCAATAAATAATCACAGAATTAATTTATTGGAAATTTCTGCAGCATATATATTTTTATAGTGGGGTTTTAACATGCAGTGTCAAGAAACAGCAGGAGCTGTGTCAGAACTTGGACTCTTCAAAAAACAGATTCTGAGACATATTCAAGTGCAGGTAGTTTATGAGGGAGAGCTGGAGATATAACTGTAATGATTGAGGGAAGCAAAATTGGAAAGAAGAAATAATTAAGCTGCAATTTGGTTATAACTGACACCCAGCAGATCATATGCTGATACTAGACCTGAGCTGGTCCTTCAGTGATATCCCAAACTGGAATAAGAGGAGCCAGACTTTGTATCATTTCATTGACCAGGCATTTGAATGAGGACTAAAGAACTTAACTATGACTAAAACATTTTCTCTGTGCTGAGGTAAATTATTGAAATAGTACTAGGCTGTGAGTTACCAGTAGTCACATTTCATAGTTAGTGGAGTCCTGAGGAGGAATCTGGGCAGTATATCTATGCTCCTAGGTGAAAGCACTGGAATTATTCCATTCAAAGATAAATGGCTTTTTATTGGTTTTACTTTCAGTGCCATTCTTTTGTAGAGGATCTGTTAAAAAAAATCAGAATTATTTAAGTGTTTAAAATGTGGACAATCAGACAGAATTGAATTTTAATCATATTTCTAGAGGTATACATTTAGCCAAATGATTTAATTTTTCTCAGTCTTTTGTAAAAATAAATTATTATAATATATACCTTAGAACATTTTTAAGATGTTAAAATTAAATGATGTATGTAAAACTCAGCCAAGTGGCTAGAAGGTAATTCTGTAAATGGTATCCCTAATAAGATTATAAATTGAAGAAGAAAAGTAACTGCACAGCTATCATATGTAGTTAAGTTATAACAATGCTTCTTAACATTTTACTGAGCACTTACTATGTGCCTGACACCAAGCCAGTGGCTTTGCACATGATAATTTACTTTATTATCACAACAACCCTAAAAGAAAAATACTTCTGGTTGTTTCTGTTATTCAAATGAGTAAACCTTGGCCCAGAGGGGTGACAAGATATCACATCTTAGTAAATGGTGAAGACTGGGTAAAAATGGAGGCAGACTAGCTCCACATAAGGCAGAGCTGATAAACCCACATAAGAGCACATATATCCTTTAACAGTATATTGAGCTTGTTACAAAGCCTTATAAAATGGGAAAAGGTGATCTTGTGAACATAAATACTTGCAAAAAATTAACTGCTGTGATGATTTTGGCCTCAGCAGGAAAGAGAATCAGAAGCTGTAGAATATTTTTATATCATAACATTATGAATGCTATAAACCGAAAATATATATGCATGGTAAATGTGGGTAAAATCACAAAAAAGATGCAATTGCATGTGGATCTCTTCCGTCTACCAGGATTACAGACTTCTTTTAGCATATACAGAGAAGTCACAAGAAAATGGAACTTTCATTAAATAATTTTCATATTGGACTACTTGTTTGTACTCTCTCTATCTGAAAGGGTTTTATGAATACTTTCCAAAGGGTAAATATATAAACAAGAATAGCTTTAATAAAATGAATTTCCAGATCCTTAATTTCCTCAAATACTTTCTTTCATTTTATCCTCCCAAATACACTCATGCCATTGGCTGCTTCTTTCTCACTTCTTTCATGATTGCTTTTCTGCCATCATTTCCAGGGTCATTGTTTCTAAGTAAAAAAAAAAAAAAAAAAAAAAAAAAAAAAAAAAAAAACACTTCATGGTACGAATCAAATGGAGGGTTCTAAATATTGGTATTGATCTCAGGAAGTCAAAGAGCCTAGTTACTGAGTAATAAATTCTTTAGTAACTGAGATGTTTATAATTTTTTGTATTTTTTTAATTAAAAGAGAACCTCATCAGCCTGCCAGCTGATAAATCATAAAATGATTGCTCATGATAAATCATTGTGTCATTTTTGGCCTAAGCCTCAAAGAAATTCCAAGTTTTTGCTATTTACCAAGAGCTAAATAAACCTTAGAACTTTTCAATTTAATTTTATTTTTTTATTTCATTTTGTTCCCTAGATCTACTTTCTGACAACTTTTAACTGATCCAACATTTGAAACCTTATCCAAGAGCCAGAGAGTTTAGATCTGAATTATATCTTACAAATTACTGGCTGTGTGACTTTGTATAAGCACCTTCACTTCTCTGTGCCTTAGTTTATGTTATTTAGAGGATATGATAATAGTATCTATCTCAGAATTTCGTGTTTTCTTCTTCTTTTTTTTAATACATCTAAAACATGCAAATTAGTTTGGGTTACACAAATAGCTGAATAAGTGTTAGCTACCTTTACTCCCATAGCAATTACTATTATAATTATTTGTATATGTTGAGCCCATAAAGCTCTTAGTTTTGCAAAATTGTCTGAGGAAGTTTATGCTTTTCTTTGCATTCACTCCCTTACCTTGGGAAATTAACTCTTTTACACAATAATGTTTTTAAGGCACGGACCTGTAAAATGTTTAATTTCTGTGGCTTCAATGTGTAGCAATTGTAAAGTCTAAATAATTATATGCAGCTATCAAACCAATAATAAAGGACAATATTCAACTAATATTAATATAATTTTATTTTGATCCTATTCTTTATTTTCTTTAACTCTTCTCCAGATGAAAAAGAAAATGCTTTGTCAAGAAATTCTTTTCTGAACTGAATTCGTTGTTGCAAAAGATGATTCTTTAGGAAAGAAACTGCTTTAACAGTTTAACCTGATACATCAATGTCTTGTATCAATATATCCCTAGCCTTCGATATAGAATAATAAAATAGGAAAATAAAGAAGAACCTAAAATTAATCAATGCTTAGGTATTCATCAGGTTAGTTATGGAATTTGGCAGTTGATGGGTTATGTTACAAAGCAAATAAATGCTATATTTGTATTAGTGTACCATTTAGCAGCCATAGTCCAGCAAATTCCCCATGTATATGACTATGAAGTCCCTGAAGACATTGGTAATTGATCAATCTCTAAATGGTATTTAGATGAACTTTATTATTTGCTTTCCTCTTCTCAACTTTCATGGTGTAACAATGAAGACTCTAAGTCACTGAAGTGAATGACTTTAACTACATTACCCAACAAGTCTAAAACAAATTTAATTTTCAGTAAAAATAAATGTATATACTTTTGTCTTGATTCTGAATCCCTTACCTCTAAAGAAATGTGCCTCAAAACACCATATTGGAATAACATTTATTGGCCTTTAATATCTAACACAATACATTGCTGTGTGAAATTGTTTACAGTTTTCAAAAAACATACTCTCTTTCTCCCTCTCTACACACACACACACACACACACACACACACACACACGCCTAAAACACATGCATACACATTTTATTCCCTGACTACACTTGGCTCATGAGCCACAATTTTAATTAAAAGTATTTTTCTTCAAGCTGGCAAATGGCTTAGAAAATGCTAATTGGTGAATATTTAGAGGGCATATTGTTCATTTTATCTAACTCTATGCTGAGAACATTATATTGGGATGCTTGCATTCCTGTCCTTTAAAAATGTCATTTCACCTCATTGAGGAGCATAAAAACTTTAAACATAAAAAACATAACTTACAGCTTCTCCTACAACTATAAAAAAATAACTTGTTTGGATTCATGTTAGTTTTAATTAATTAACTTGTTTGGATTATTATTAATTTTTAGCAAATATATAATAGCTGTCAATTTTTTAATTGTTAGAGTTATACAAAAAACACAATGAAATAACCATTATTCTACTTAAGGTTTTGTAATTAACTATAAATGGACAAATCTGGGCTTGATTGTTAAGAGCAAATTCACTCATCTGCAAAGCGTACTTCCATTAATAATTGCAGAAGAAACCTGAGTGAAGTCTAGATTTCTTCTGTTGGAGTGCTAGGGTTGGTATTTTGTCGCGGAGGCTGACAGAAGTATGCAAGTGAACCTTTAAACAAGCCAGGGGCTGACTGTTAGGCCATTACTCTATCTCTTCCATTGGCCCAGTAGCTCAAACTTTACTGTAGAACTAGACTTATAAGATTCTAATGTTCAAAACCACAAGGATTTAGAACCAAAACAAAATATTTGTTCTTTTTTCAACAAAGTACCTCAGGGATTTGTTAAAAATACATATTCTCAGGATTCATAGACAGATAGTTGCATTCATTTAATCTCAGGTGGGACTCAGAAAATATTATTTTTAAATTACCCTATCAGAAGATTCTGAAGCAGATGGTCCATGGAGAGTTTGTGATGATATGTTTCTCTAGAATAATAATGTGTTTCTTGAAATACCTATTTACACTAGGGATTTGTATTTTTAGTACTAAACACAGTGTCCTATAATACTTTCTCAATAAATATTTTTATTGAGTGAATAAATTTACACATAATTATTTAAAATATATTGTTTGTTTCAAAATTAGAAGGCATGAACACTAACAGTTTTATAAAAATCTTTTGGTCCGTCTCAAAAATGCAAACAACGTACTCTTAAAAATAAAAATCTTGTAATTTTTTTTGTAACATTAAACCTGGGTTTGCTTATAACTTCACAGAGCTTGATAATACATACAAAGACTTGAAATGATTGATGGATGGTGATAGTTTAGAAAGATTGTGCTGTACCAATCTCAAGAATAGAGGCAAGACCAATAATAAAGCTCAGCAAAATTAGTAGGCCAGCATTTGTATAAATTGAGGATACATATGTCAATATGCTTGCAGCCAGAGATTTTTAAAGGTCAAATAGACATTTAAATGTGTAATGAGACAATCTGGACTACAAATTTTAATATTTGTTATCCTTCAAACGTGTAATTCTCCACCTTAATTTTTTCCCTACCATCTGCCTGGAAGCTTTTAGCAATGTGGGCATAACTAGGAGTAATAATTTTGTCTTTGAGAGATTTAATTTTCATAGCAAGAGAGACAAACACAAATGTTGGGGAAAAGCTTGCTCTGCTCTTCGGGTTCATGCATCAATATGCTTTTCACATTCCAGTGGCTAGATATAATTGGATTTCTTCAGCCACATGTGCACAACCGAAACTTGAGATTGACCCTGTTTGAAGTGTCAGATATGAAGACCCACTAAATGAAGAAGTTATTGTGGCCTTCAAGCAAAGCTAAACATACCATCTATTTACACTAGAGGTTTGTTTCTTTAGTACTAAAGACAGTGTCATATAACCCAAAGGACTTTAATCATATGATAAAAACAAAACAAAATGGAACAACAACAAACCTGATCTTACGATTTCATTATAGTAGTTTCATGGATATCAACTTGTTAGAAAGAGTTCATTATTCTCTTTTTAAATCGTATTTTTATATCTCAGTTAAGTTTGCTTGTTGATTCTAGTTACTAGGTTTAAAAACTCTTTTCATCTCAATTATGAAACATGCCTAGACAAACATGAACTATTATATTTGTGTAAATGAAATGTTCACAATAAATCTAAATCCCTATTTGAAGTCATCCTTAATGTCAGAAATTGAGCATTTTACATAACTAAAAACAATTTTAAAAATGCAAAGAAGAAAAATCCTAAATATTGTGCACCTGCTTCAAAACTAGGCTACATTTTACAAAGTAGAAATATTTCACACCATCCTGTTCTCAAAAGGAAAGTTTTACATTGCTATATTTTCTCTTTTAGTTGTAATTTCGGCAGAGACTGTGGCCTCTTCTGAGGGTGGCCTTTGAATTCACCAAGGCTCAGCTGGGCTCATTCTCAGTAACCCAGGAGAAACTAGCAGTTTAAAGAACTGAAAGAAACAAAATCTTCACTTAAACTCACCTGTGTGCATGGAAGCAGCTTTTTCCCCTGTTAAGCTGACATTTCTGTGGGTTGACAGGCCTGTCACTCAGAGCCTCAGATACTTCAAAGACTTCTCACAACTTGAGGAATGTCTGAAAAATTTTAATGTGAAATTCAGGATGTCTGGTTTTATTAAGATTTGGTCATATCATTTATATAATCATCTTGGGACTGTTTTACTGTTGAATACAACAAAGTTTTCAAATTATATGAAGTGGAGCTGAACCGTGGAATATATATGCTTTACCATTCATTTAAAAAAAATGCCAAAATACATTTTAACTAATTGGAAAACAAGCAAACAACAATCAAAAAGGCATTTAGATTCATTTCACCTTATTTTTGCATAAAAATAAGCTTGTATATAATTTGTTTATATAAGCATCATAAGATCATGGCAAGATAAAGAGCCTATGTAGGAAATTATCCTTGGTGGCTGCTCATATAAATACCTGAGAATTGTTTAAAGCTATTGATGCCTGGTTCTCACCATCACAAATTCTCATTTGATTGGTTTTCATGGATATAAAGTACTCCCAAGGTAATTCTAATTTATAGTCACTGCTGAGGACCATACTCTAGAATGAACACCAAATAAAGCAAGACAAATTATTCCAGTATTAGTTCCTTTGCAAACTGTCTCTTATTTATTTAATAAAATTATGCTTTGTTTTTAGACTAAAATATTTCCATAAAATATATATTAGTTGCTTTTAATTTGTTTTGTTACTGTTTTATGGATTATAAAATTATTTCACTTTACACGGACAAAGTACTTATTGATGAACTCCAAATATATTTTGCTTAAATACAGAGCAAACATTTCATTTAGTTTTTATAGCTAATTTTTTAAGTTTTTAAGTTTAAAAACTATGCTATATTAACATTTCCTTTATCAAAGATAAAAATAAGCTAAGAAGTGAAATTTTCAAGTGTAACTAATAATAACTTATAAAAGCTTATTTATGCACAATGTTAGTAAGAAATACCATTTTCCTCTTGCAATTAATAGTCAAACTGTTTATATAGTTTGAATTATTTTGTTTACCTCAAAACCCCTATTTCACTTTATGCTTGAGTGCTATCAAAAGACAATGTAGTTTCAGATAACTGGAGTTGAAGCAAAGAGGTAAAAATGCCCCTTTATAACATATCTTTTTTTCTCCAATTACATTTTCATTTCATTTACAGTTTTTTCCTAACACTCTTAGTATTAGGAAAATAAGAGCAAATGCCTGTTACTTCAATATATTTAGCTCAGTGTCTTATCAACATGCATTTTACATTGAAATATTTTGATAATTAAAGTTTCAATGGGTGATTTTTTTAAATTTATGAATTACATTATCATTTTATGTACATTTAAATTTACAACCTAAATTAGTAGCCTGCATTATTGTCATTAAGAAAAAAATAGAAAAAATGCTACCAATTATAAACAGTATGGGTTGATGTAAGCATTTTTGTTAGCCCTGAAGCCGTTTTGATAGTTTTATTGTCTTAATCAACTTAGTCAACTCTCTTTATTGCTCTTTGGAGGTGGTAGTCTTGAACACATGCTGGGCGTTAGTTCACTGGTGCCAAATTAAAAATGATAATTCTCATGCGTGAAATAACTGTATGGACTAATGACCAAATATCTTTCTAATGTGAGCCACCATTGCAGCAGGTGGCAAAACAATTAGATGCCATAACATGATATATCCCTAAAGTAAAGAAAAAGACACCCATGATACAAACCAAAGTAAAAACATTAGAAAGAGAATGAAAATATTTATTTCCATAATTAATACATGCTGAAGACTTAATATTTGATTATAAATAGTAAAAATATTATGCCTTATCCTAACTGTTTTAATTTCACAGGCATTCATTAAATATATATTTTGTGTGTGTATGAGAAAGACTAATATTATTAAAGAACTTGATCTTGTATAATTGACAGTCACTTTTCAGGAAATTTATCTCTAGTAAGTAAACCCTTGGGGGAAAAAAAGCCTAAAACTTAAGAATAATCATAGAAAATAAATTTCTGAAAACAGGGAATTCAGAGGTAGGCAAAGTGAGGTCATGAAATCGCTCATATACAAAGCTTGACTTTCAAATTTACCTTGAAAGCAAAGAAGAGTCACCACGTAGCAAGCTTTATATTCTATAGGGAAATTACTCCTGCAGTAATATGGAGAATGTATTTAAGGAAAGCAAGTAGATTGATTATAAATGTTCAGTAATAATCCAGATAAAGTTTTGATAGCTATGGATGAAAATCAGAGAGCATCCTAAACTACTATCTAGAAGTGAGATGTGCATAATTTCGCAACAAGGTAGAGAAGGAATAAGAGAAAAAAGAAATAGCACTCTGGCGTGATATCCCAGATATTAAGTTGCACATATAGGCAAATGGTGATCTCTCTACGTGACCAAGTACAAAAGGTGAAGCACATTTGGAGGAGTGTAATTTATAACCTTGCTTCTCAGAGAACATTCTAATCACCAGAAGCCTTGGCATCACCTGGTAGTTTTTTAGAAGTGTGTAGGTTCAGACGCCCCTATGATCTATTAGAAAAAAATCTGTATTTTAACACAATCCCTAAGAAGTCTGAGTGCATGTGTATGATTTTGAACATGTCAAATCTGAGATGTTTATATCACATATGGTAGATACATCACAAGATTGTTATAGAAATTAGAAATATGAATATGAATGTTGATGAAGATCACAGAAGGGAAATATAAATTTGAGATACTTCAGAAGAGAAAGCCACAGAAGAAAATAATTTTTTTTTTCTTGAGGAAAACATGTAGAGAAAGGAAATGGATCCTAGGAACATCAACATGCAAAAAGAAGTTAGAAGAAGGGACGGTAGAGAAAGCTAGGAGGAAAAAACCTCTAAAAGGAGACTGAAATTAGAGTCACGTCATGCAACTCATGTGGTTGGAAGAATATTGATAAGATCGATCTTTTCACTAAGAGTTAGCCTAAAAAAAAGACCCACTGTATTTGGCAATGAGAGGGCTATTGGTGATCACAGTGCAAGCACTGTTGGTGAAATAATGAAGTCAGAAGATAAATCAGGTTGAATGACAGGCAAGCATGGACGAGGATGTAGACAATACAGATTGACTTTTTGAAAATCTTCTTTGTGGCTTAAAAGTGAGCAGTAAGCATGTGGTTATGGTGTACCAGGAAGGCTGTAAAATGCTCCCCTAAGGTCCGCACCCTTGTATAGCACCCTCCCTGTGTGTGTAGCCTGGGCTTATTGACTGGCTTTTCCTGAATAGAATTTGGCGGAAAAGATGGGATGTCAATTTCGAGAACAGATCGCAGAGATTGTGGCTTTGATTTTCAGCATTCTCTTCTGCTCTCTTGCTCATTCACTTCCCAGCAATCCACATGCCATTTTTCAACCTGCCCTACTCAGTGGCCAAAAGGACAAGAAACACCCAACAATGGCCAACAGTCCAGTGGCGGACCTTGGAAGTAGAATCTACCTAGTGAAGAATGCCGCCCCAGCCAACAGCTAAATTGCCATGATTGAGACACCAGATATAGAACCATCCAGTTAAGCTGCACCTAGATTCCTGCCCACAGAAACTGTGAGGAGGGATCACTTAACAGCCTTTTGGTAAGATTAGGTGTAGAAATTGTGAGGTACTCTGTGTGTGTGTGTGTGTGTGTGTGTGCGCTCGTGTGCACGTGCGTGTGTGTGTGTGCACGCACGCATGCTTTGTACAACAGTAAGATTAAAGTATTTCCTTTTTTTTAGTAATAGATAACTAATACAGATTTATGTACCTAGAGTTGGAGGGTTTCCCTAACTTAAATGCAGAAGCGGCATTGAAACCAGTTGTGGCCATTGAGGAGAGTGATTATGAAAGTTTAAATTGCATTGAACACACTATTCATATACTTTATGGCTTTGAGGAGCTTGTGGACGAGTGAGGAAAACATTGAAACTTAAAGAAAGGCCATTGTTGTTATGTAGTTGAAGAACTTTATCTGTATTCATGTGGAAAGAGGAAAGTGTACTTAATGATTTGGGTGATCTACTTACTAGTAAAAAAAGAAAACGAGAGCTTGATGCTGTTTTTTTTGTTTTTTTTTTGAAGTGCTAAAATTAGGTGCTAAATTAAGAAACAGCTTCAAAACAAAAATATGATATGAAATTAAAACTCAAGGTGTGACTCTAAATGCTCTTCTTAATACTTCAGAAAAATCCAAATTAGTATCATGGTTCATATTTTGTGCCAACTTGGAGGTTGTTTTGGATAAAATTAATGTTTAAGTCAGTGAACTTGGAGTATAAAGATTGCCCTACATAATGTGGGTGGACCTCACCCAATCAATTGAAAGTCTGTGTAGAACAAAATCTATCCTCCCAAAGCAGGAGGCAATTCTCCCGTAGGCTGCCTTCAGACTTCATTTGTACCATCACTTCTCTTGGATCTCCAGCCTGCCAGCCTTCATGTAGATTTGAGACTTCCCGTCCTCCATAATCACATAAACAAATTCTTTATAAGAAGCCTCTTTCTATATTCAAACATATCCTGATGGTTCTGTTTCTTTGGAGAACCCCAACTAACACAGGTGATGCCGTAGAGTACTGTTCAGTCAAATAAAAGACCCTTGAAGGAGAGTACGGGGGTTTTACACAAGTTCTTTCAATCTAACCAAAGGATCCCTGTCAAGTGTGAGGGGTTCCTCTCTCACTCCTCCTTGGTCTCAATAGGAGATAAAGGTATAGAGAGACATGATAGGAGATTTGTGGCATATCTTTTTTCTAATGGAATGAACCCCAAAAAGGATTTATAAAAGATCCATGAAGTCTTTTAAACACTTGCATATGCAAAAACATCACCAGATTGAACTGAAAAAAAAAAAAGGCATTTGGATTCCAAAACCGCTACAGTTAAAAAGCAGGCTCAGAAAACTACTTAGCTGCAAATGCATGCTGACTTTTACAAGAAAGGTTAAATGGCTGTGCGAGCAGAACCAAGAGCCCAGAAGGCAGAGTGAACTTTGAAGCTGACCCTTACTAAGTCAATCTTTGGGATAATTAAACCCCTCTTGCGATTGAGTTGCAATGTCTCTAGAAACTTTGAGCAAGAGACACCCAGCCAAGCTACACTTAATTTGACTCACAAAAGCTGTCAAACTTTTTTTTACGTGATTAAATGTTGAATAATAGATAAATTACTGGTCAAGAGGGAGAAATGGACATTAAGAAGCCTCTTTGTATAGATGGGAGTTTACAGGAGAAGCAAGAGTATTGGTGGTAAAATTTAGAAGGTGAGTAGATGAAGAAACCCCAAAAATAGACAGTAGTGGTGTCTGGTGAAAGAGGAAGGAAAATGGAAGAGTATGGAATCAAAAAGACAAAAGGAGAAAACATGTAAAAGTGAAGTTGGAGTCTACTCTCTTCCCAGTTTGGATGGAAGGCTGTGGGTGAAACATTATTTAGAATAAGTCAAAAACAGAATATAATGTGGGAAAGTGAGGATTCTGAATATGAACAACTATTTAAACAATTTTTGTTGGAAAGAGGATTGAAAAAAATAGGGTCTATAGCCAAAGAGGAACATGAGACCAAAGGATATATTTTTATCTTAATTAGAAGTGTTAGTGTACTTATCTGTTGAAGGAAATTTGGCATGCATGGGAGAAATCACACATGCATCAGAGAATAATTGGACTGCATAAATTGAGATGGCAAAAATAGAAAGGACCCAGAGATCAGGCAAAATAAATTCATCTGATAGGAGCAGGTCATGAATCTGTAGTAACAGGGCCGAGAAAAGAGGGTATGTAGTTAGATAGAAGTTGGTCCATAGATTTGGTACGAGGATGGTGAGAAATTTCCCAAAGGATTTTCGTGGAGTATATTTCCATGATCATAGACAGTTTTCTTATGCAGCACTGATCTAGATAAAATTTATCATCTGATCTTTGTAGAAATATCCTTGTGTTAGGCCATTCTTGCGTTGCTAGAAAGAAATCCATAAGACTAGGTAATTTATAGAAAAAGAGGGAATTTAAATGGCTTGCCATTCTACAGGCTGTACAGAAAACAGTGCTTCTGGTGAGGGCCTAAGGAAGGAAGAGAGAGAGGGAGAAGGGGAGTCACACATTTAAACAACCAGCTCTCTTGACAACTCACTCACTATTGTGAGTATAGCACCAAGAAGATAGCACTAAGACATTCACAAGAAATCCACCTTCATCATTCAATCACCCCTAATCAGGCTCCATTTCCCACATTGGAGATTATATTACAACATGAGATTTTGGGGTAAACATCATAACCAAACTATATCAATACTCTTCTATTTTCTCCTAAAATTTATCTTTTACATATCATTTCTAAGATATTTAAGGTAAATAATTATATCATGTTCAAAAATGACATCATGCAAATGATGAAAACACTGAGAAAATTATATGATTCTTTTTTCCTTTTTTTTGGCTAAGACTTTGATTTTTATTAAATTTAGTGCGGATATTTCAACTTTGTTCCTTTACTAAATATTTTCTTCAGGTTTCTAGTAGATAACATTCATCAGAAAAGAGAAATTTCTTTTGATACCTTACTTACTAAGAATGAAAATAACAAAAGAATTTTATATCTAATATATTTTGAGGTCACCTGGAAAGCATAAATAGTTATATTGCATGTTGTATAATAATGAAAACTCAGTATTATATATTAAACAAAAGCACATTCTGGTTTAAAAACATTATTATAAAATATTCTACACCTTTCCCTTTCTTGGATTTTTTTTTTTTAATTTGTTACAAAACTGCTATGAATTCTTTCAGAAGGCACTGTAAACTTCTTAATTTTTACCTGAAAGAAAATGTATTTTGCCTTTTGAATTGAATGCATGACTTATTTGACAATTTATTGACAATTTGCTAGAAAAAGAGTGTTTCCAAGAATTTGTCTTATCTATTATCACTAGTGATTAATGCACACACACAAATCTGGTGCTAATCTAATTATCCATACATTTTAGACAACCTTATTTTTCTTCTTAAGGCATTCACAGATTTTTCACTTGCGTTTTTGAATTTTGTTTCTGAAATTTTATCAGTCTATTCCTAAACAGCTCTGAGAGATATTATTATAAAAATGTTTAAACATTATAATAATCTAATAGAGAGTAATTATTATTGTTTCTTTTATTACAATGGATTTCTTTCTGCCACTTTATCTTCTTTTATTTCTGAATTTTTCTTTAGATGGTTACAAGAAATCTCATCTATTCTCTTTGTCATAACCTTTTTCTCCTCCTCCACGTCTGTTTGGACTTCTGTATCCCTCTTTACCATAGAGCAGGCTCTTAGCACACAATGTGCTCCTTAGCGTTGTCCATCATCGTTTCCTCTAGTGAGACTTTCATATTTTTAATTTGCACATATTCAGATTTGTTTCCTGCAATGCAGCCTTATTTACATTTTTTCATTATAACATTTGATACATATAAAATATGTATTTTACACAGAAATAAGCCATGAATCACAATAATAAAATGAACAAAAACATATCAAAAATGTGAAATTTACCTGGGTCCTTTTCCAAAATGTTATATCCCTCTGTCTGTACTTTGAATTTTAAGTTATTTATACCTTTGAATTTTTTTTAACTGGATTATCTTCTATGTGTATGATTCTAAATATATTGTCTAAGACTTTTTAAAAATAGTGTCAAAACATATGTAGTCTGCCAAAATTATTTTTCATTCAGCTTTATGTTTCTCAGATTCATGTATGTCTTTGTATTCACCTTTTTATGAGACTTTATAAAACTTCATTGCGTAAACAGGTCACAATTTATTAACTCCCTCTCCACTTGATTAACAAGTGGTTTGTGTCTCTTTTTCATAGCTATTCAGTCAATGACATGCATGTCTCGTCATGCACACTCACGACAGTTTTGTAGATAAAATTTTACCCAGGAGTAAAATTTCCAGAATCTACATATCTTCAGTTTCACAAGATAATACTAATATTTTCTAAAATTGTTACACTAGCTTATATCCAGTGCTTGTAAAACTGTAACTTCACAATCCTGTACATTTTGATACCAGTAAAAGAAATTATTCTTTTTTATTTTTCAAAATGTCATGACTAGTTTTTGCATTCATTCTTCCATTTAAATTACAATATCCCTTGTCAAATTTTTGAGATTTTGAGTAGAATTCCATTAAACTTTGAAAGTAATATTTCTATGCATTGCATGTGATATCTCATAGTGTATCCAAATATTCCTTTATGATAATCAATAACTGACTGGATAAAGAAAATGTGGCACATATACATCGTAGAATACTATGCAGCCATAAAAAAGAATGAGTTCATGACCTTCACAGGGACATGGATGAAGCTGAAAGCCAACATTCTCAGCAAACTAACACAGTAACAGAAAACCAAATACCACATGTTCTCACTAATAAGGGAGAATTGAACAGTGAGAATGATGGACAAAGGGAAGGGAACATCACACCCTGGGGCCTGCCGGGGGGTGGGGAGAAAAGGGAGGGAAGGCATTAAAACAAATACCTAATGCATTCCGGACTTTAAACCTGGATGATGGATTGATAGGTGCAGCAAACCACCATGGCACATGTTTATCTATGTAGCAAACCTACACATTCTGCACATGTATCCCAAAACTCAAAGTAAAATAAAATAAAAAGAATGACTTCATCCCAGGTGCTGACCTTTAAAATAAATTTAATGTCAATTAACAGATGCCAAAAAATCTCAATTTTTTTAAATAAAAATAAAATATATATATGCTGGCACAAAAAAAAAAGCTACAGCTTGATCTGTACCTTTCACATCAATGCACCTTTGTGATAATATCCCAAAGACAGACCAGCTCACTGTAGAAATAGTCTATTCCCTTGAATTGTACCTTATTTGATTGGTAAATAAGGTATTTGTCTGGACCCAGGTGAATATTCAACTCTGTCTTGGTACAAGGTATGGATTTAATCTGAAATGCAGTATGGGACAGTACCAGAATATAAATAATCTTGGACAAAATTGCCCATTTTAACCTAGATATCAGCTGAGTATCACTGTCAAATAAAGTCTTGCTAAAACTGATATCTACCTCATGGATATTATTCTATTTTCTTTCCGTAATTTTATCTGACTTCTTACTTTGGGTACCAGGCTATTTCAATTCTGATAGTTACCTCTTATATAGACAAGGTGTGCTTCTATTATCTTTTCAGTGTGTCTATTATCTTTTCATTCTTTGTCCCCCACCTCCTTTTTTTTCTTCACTTAAGAAGAAAAGACTCCCTCTTAAAAAGGCAATCATGGGCTACCTCTTCTTCTCATACACAACTACTAGGAGTCAAAGGTAGAAGAGTGGTTGGGAAGGAAAGAAAAGGGTGCAGAATTATGCATCTAAGCCAGATTTATTCTGTAATGCCATATGTTGTTTGAATATACAGTTCTTTATTTTACCTCATCTTACATGCCTGTCCGCCTCTGAAAAATAAACCCAATGAAATAAGATTCTCCCATTTTTGTGTGCAGAGATGGAGTCTGCTGTTTCTATAGGGCCTTTCTTTCTTCTATATGTTACCCAGTAATTTTATTGTTTCTCTTATATGGATGTGGAATCCATTGCTGCTTTTAAGGGACAATTAGTAAAGAATGTGTAATAAGGGAAGAGTGATAATATTATTTCTTCAATTTAGTCACATAATCAAGATTTGAATACAAAGAACATCAGCAGATTAGAACAGAATATGGAAAGAAGAAATCATTCCTATATTATCAGGAAACTACCAGGTAGAATCAACAAATGGTGATTTGCTAATTATGCTGTAATTTACAGCAAAACATTACAAAAATCAAAACCCGGAACACATTCAAAATCAAAACAGGTAAACACAGCATTTTAAAAATTGAATTGCTGAGTTTGGAGAGGAAGATTCTTCTTTCTTAGTTCACATGTTCCCAAAAGCAGCACGATTTAAGAACGTGAAAAAGGGTGGCTGGTTTCAATGATGTCCCAAGGAACAGAAGTGAGAAACCAGGAAGATAAACACAAACCAGTACAAGGCATATTTTACAAGTAGCTTCTTTCTTGATTTCTTATTAAAATAGCAGTTGAATGGAATACCCAATTGAAATGTAATCTGGAAGAAGAATAACATGTCCTAAATGGACCTAAATAAAAGGTTTCAACTATAACCTGGGAAAATGCTACTTAGGGAAATGATAAATAAAAAATACTGCACTGATGCTCTCCTTGTAAAATGTAATAAATAGGGATCTTGAAATATGTTAACACAAGGTTCAAACAAAATTTTCCAAATTTATAAATTTAGAAATAAACTTCCAATTTTAATATCAATGAACAATACTTGATTAATTTATATACATATTAGTTTATTTTCTAGTTTTTCTTTTAGATGGAAATAAATACACAGAATTCATTTTGATGTTATAAAAGCAAGCCTCCAATGAAACTCTGTTAAGCTTCTTGTCATCATCTAAAAATATTTGTTTTCAGATTTCAAATGTGGTTCTCTCATCTGATGATGATCACTTAAAATGAAATACCCAGTGAACAGTGTCTCTCAAATAATTTGCCTTTTACATGTCCCCTGGCCTTTTGCATTATTTAAAAATTGATATCGAGGGCCGGGCGCGGTGGCTCAAGCCTGTAATCCCAGCACTTTGGGAGGCCGAGGCGGGTGGATCACGAGGTCAAGAGATCGAGACCATCCTGGTCAACATGGTGAAACCCCGTCTCTACTAAAAATACAAAAAATTAGCTGGGCATGGTGGCACGTGCCTGTAATCCCGGCTACTCAGGAGGCTGAGGCAGGAGAATTGCCTGAACCCAGGAGACGGAGGTTGCGGTGAGCCGAGATTGCGCCATTGCACTCCAGCCTGGGTAACAAGAGCGAGACTCCGTCTCAAAAAAACAAAAAAAAAATTGATATTGAAAATAATAATAATCTTTTTCGTTATTATCATTGATAATTCCAATTGGAACGAAGTGGGATTTATTTCTTTTAGGCTTCTGTCTTCCACAAATACAGGATAAGATCGGTATACTTACACACATTTAAGCAACTGGAAAATGTATTCATGATTTTCTTGTTGATTTAGACAAAAAACAAGAAATTAAATGCTTTACTAAATTAGTATGGCTTTATAAAGATCAGGACTAGTTAGCATATTTTGCATATACTAAATATGTTAAGTTACAAAGTACAGCTAATGATTTTACCCTCCATATGGCAATGACTTATTGTTCTTCAAAGCCCCTCTTCTCAAACTCAAACACTAGTATTGAAGGATCAATGTGTGTCTTTGGTTCAGTTTAACTAATTCAGGTACTGATATTCGTTCTCAATCATGTATTTTAAGGTAATTTTAAATGCATGTAGCAAAACAGCATCTGTTTAATATCCTTATTTGAAACTTCATAGAGAGTCACAAAAACCTTAAATCTGCACAAGGTATTTTCAGCTATAGTAACATTGGGCATGTAGACAGAGGTGCTTAGCTGCTTATATTTTCACACAAATGTGGAAATGGAAGCCTGAGGCAATGTGAATAGCAGCTCTCCAAACTTCAAAGAATCTGTGAAGGATTCTTGCTCAGCTCTTGTCATCCTGAATTGGCCTATGCTCAGGGAGCAATTAAAATTAAATAGCCTCTGAACAGCAAAAAGTGAAAAGCTCTAGTGCTGAGTATGAACATACTCTATCACAGTAGTGGCAAAGGAGATGAGTTAAGAAGAAAAACGAAAAAACAGTAAAGGTGAGGGACATGACATTTTGTATTCAGAGTTGTGTTTTCTGGGTCACATTTCATTGTAAGCATATTTCTTCTTGTTTCCTGCTCTTTTTGGAATAAATATATGTGTCTGTGATATTTTTATGTTTACAACCATATGAATGCGTGTGTGTGTGTGATGTGTGTGTGTGTGTGTGTGTGTGTATTTCAGCATATACATGTATGTCCTGGAATCTGTAAGCGATATCTTTGCAATGTTCACTAGTATACTATTAAAAGATCAATATATTCTTGGAAAAATAATCCTGTTAGCATTTTAAGCAGGTCTTATCTTTCCTAGCTCCATGGGCAACAATGTAAATAAGTTCCCTAGAATTAGCCACAAAAGTGTAAGATACCTGTTTAAAGTACAATAAATGCTGTTTTCTGAGTTTATAGATATGCATTAGCATGCATGATTAACAATATTTTCAGCTCCCAAATCAACTTTTAAAAATATAATCCTAAATTATTTCATTTTAATTTTATTTGGCTTAAAATGAATTACAGTGACAAGTTAATTTGAAATTTGGAATTAGCTGTTCACATTGAGAACCAAAACTACACATAAATACACATATGTTGTATTGGACCGAGTGTAGAAAGTTATCACCAAGACAAAAGTATGCCAGATCGCAGGGTCATTTATTATGCCGGCGACCACAGAGGACTCACGTCTCTCCAACCTGTGGTGTCAAAAGGAGGATGCCACGACTTTTTATACCCGAAAAATCACCTTGGGTGTGGGGGTGAGGAGCGGGGATGGGGACGAAAAGGTTTCGGACATTCCAAGGGCTTGGGAATTCTGTGATTCACCTCCTGGGCAGAGACAAGGGCGGGGGTCTCTGGACATTCCAAGGGCCAGGGGACTTTTGTCATTCTGTTTGTTACTTCAGTGGTTTACAGAAGTCAAGATATACATTTGTTTACACATCGTCTGGGTGGTGATAGAAGTCACAGATTTTAGCAGTTACTGATAAGAAAAGGTAAGCAGCTTTACATAGTTTTGCAGAACAAACTAGCAGTTCTATTTACAGAGGCCAAGGACAGTAGTTATTGTGAGGAGAATGGGGCAGCCATTTCAACTTATTTAAAAAACAGTTTTGCATTTTAAAAAATAGTGTTGCTCAGGTTCTGGCTTTAGGCCAGCACAATATCTCACACACACACACACACACACACACACACACACACACACACAGAGCTTACTATTTACATTACTTGATCATTGGCAATCTCCACTATCATGAATTTTCTATTTCATGGTCTTTTTTTTTTCTTTTTCGAGACAGAGTCTTGCTCCGTCGCCAGGCGCCAGACTGGAGTGCAGTGGCGCAATCTCAGCTCACTGCAGCCTCCGCCTCCTGGGTTCAGGCAATTCTCCTGCCTCAGCCTCCCGAGTAGCTGGGATTACAAGCATGCGCCACCACGCCCTGCTAATTTTTTGTATTTTTAGTAGAGACGGAGTTTCACCATGTTGGGCAGGATGGTCTCGATCTCCTGACCTTGTGATCCACCCGCCTCAGCCTCCCAAAGTGCTGGGATTACAGGCATGAGTCACCCACCGCACCCAGCCTTTCATGGTCTTTTTTTATGTGACTTTACTATTTTAGAGAACTCTTGACCAGAAAAATAATGTTTGAAAATAAGGAGGGACTAGTTAACTTATCTTCCAGGGTCCACAAGGGGCCTGGTTTCAAAGGCAAAATCTTCCCAGCTCCATGCCTCCAGCTACCTCCCAATCCAGGAACCTAAAGTTCTATGTCTTTCCGCTAAGTAAAATTCCAGGTGAGCTTCCTTTGTTCAGAAAGCCCACAAAAAGCCCTGGAAGGAGGGGCTCTATTGTGGGCCCAAGCAACCAATCTGGAATCAAAGTCAAAGATCAATCACTCCAGAGGAAGTTTAAAAGAACTCCTCTAATTGGACAAGAACATGAATGAGGCAGGAATAACTTCAAAGTTAAAACCCCACTGTCCCTTACCTGAGCAGGCTCCTTCTCTAGATCCCCTCCCAGGGCAACGTGGGAGCTGTCTCTCCCTCTCTACCTGTGCAGATATGCCTCTCTGGGATCCCCTCCCACAGCAGCGTGGGAGCTGTCTCTACTTCTGTCTATTTCTGTGTCTGCCTAATAAATCACTCTCTGCAAAACTCTTTGGGTCCGATATTTACTTAACTGGTAAGCCCACAGTACAGCCAGGGGTTCTCTCCCATTCCTGGGGTGAGGGAGCCCAAGAACCTCTGGCACAGCAAATTGGGAGAGGGGGAAGCTGAGCTCCATCCCATGACCTGTTTACAATAATATTACTGTTAATTTAAAGAACGCTTGGAAACCCATTTAAAACTGCTCAATTTTCCAAGAGCTATCAAATGATTGTTTACATTTCAAGAGTCTTCAAACATCTTGCCCCCAAATTAACTATTTCCACCTATCCTAAACTATTGTAATCATTTTCTAATACCAATTAAGTGCTTGGATTGAAAGAAACAATCTAGACAGAAAACAAAATATAAACATCCGAACCTAACCTTTCTACTCTAGTACGCTGCTTAGATTCTGTCAGGGTAGTCTTTCACCACAGTAAGCAAAACTGTGGCTTTTCAATATCAAGAGGTAGACATTGCAATAGTTTCATGGAACCAGCATTCATCTTCCAGGTGATTGCTGTAAATTCAGATAACTGAAAATAAGAGGCAGTTGGGAGGGATTGGGGTTGGTGATATGTTCCTAGGTCCATGAGACCATAGTTCTTGAGTGTTGGATACAATTAACTCTAAACGCCTCTACAAATAAAGAGGATGTCAGTATGTTCAGTTCTTTGTCCTCCATTTCAAAGTTTAACTTCCTTATAGTTTCAGTAAACAAACTTTTCCACCAGTTCTAATCAGTAGTTCACATCTGTTCCCAGTCCCCTGCTCTGTCCTGACTCATCCTGGACACTTGCTCTGCTCACCTGCTCTGGTCACCTGCTTTGACCTGAGCCCTGGTTACCTGCTCTGACCTGCCCTGTAACTGTCCTTCCCATCCCACCACTCCAGCTTGTACCTTTGCTCTCTTTAAAATAGCCAATCGGAATTAGCCTAGACTGTGTGGTCTAACCCTAGCCAATAGGGGAATGACACAGCAGTAGGGGATACCTCCGTCAGAAATACGAACCCCTTCCCCTCCCTTGTCCAGGTATGTGCTTGCCATTGTTCCATCTGTGAGACACCTTTCTATTGAAGTACATTGCCTTGCTGAGGAAATGTATGTTCAAGTGCTACTTCATTTGCAGTACTGTAAATTTACATATAACATTGAACAAAGAAAAAAAGCTGACATGATGCTCAACCCCACAAACATATCTGGGATCTAATCACAGAACATGCATATACCAGTGAAGCGTTTATAAAGGACCACCTATAGTAGCATAACTTAAATTTTCCTTAAGGTGTCACCAATTTTACAAGATTTTCACGTTGTATCCAAATGTTTCCCTGTATTTCTCTTATCTCAATCCATGCAAACATACATATTCAAATAAAAAGAAAAAGAAAGGAAGAGTGAGCCAGCCCAACACCTGACTCTCTACATAGGAGAATATAAAGTATTAAATTAAGAGAGTGCAAAGACTCAAGCTTTGGATCATATGTTAGCACTAATTTAAAATCAGAGAAATTTTCTGGGAAACCAAACATTTTTTAATAATGCTGGAAGTCATCGTGTGATATTGTGCTGGCCTAGAGCCAGAACCAGAGCAGAACTATTTTATAAAATGCAAAACTGTTTTTAGATAAGTTGAAATGGCTGCCCCATTCTCCTCACAATAACTACTGTCCTTGGCCTCT